>NW_027495535.1:0-256231 GCF_021521415.1 Bidens hawaiensis | reverse complement strand
GTAACTTTGTTAAATCGGTCTTTTGCTTTGGATTGTTTTGCAAGTGATTGATAGTTTGACTTGTGATTGATTGTGTTTGAATCTTGAATGAATTTGATCATGTTTAAGTTGATGTTTGTGATGTTTTTCTTAAGTATACATGGCTGTCCAAAATCTATGAGTAGCTAAACTTGTTTGTTCTGCCTAGGATAGATGATTGTTGAGTAGTTTAGACTTGTTTAATGGATTGTTAATGTTCAAGACTTGAATTATTGATGTAAAGTTTAACTAAACCATAAATTAGATTGTGTGTGATGGCTATGTTTTATGTGTTATTACTTATAATCCTCTTGCATTAGTTAATTGAATTAGTTTTGATTAATTGATTGCTTGTTAGACTCTTGACTTGGTGTTTAGGGTTTATTTGCGGGGTGTACAACCGTAGGGATAAGTGGGTAATATAAATCATTTAAAATCAGTTAAAATACACCCTCTTTGAGACCAAGAGGTGATAAGAAGTAATATTGTCTCGTTGCTTTTACTTGTTAGAATTAAGACCGCGCGAGAGCGGGTTTTTGTCTTGTCGAGTTTGAGTGTTTATGTGCAATTAGTTGGTTTAATTTGGGTTAAGTTAAATTGTTCCTCTATCCTTGGTGACATAGTATTTGTCTCCATTAGGATAGTGTGTCGATGAGACCGAGAGGAGAGTCGACATTTGAACACGTTAATAATTGTTTTTCCGGTTTATTCTTTAAAATCAACTAAGATAAGTTAGAGATTGTTAGAGAGACTGAGAGGTAATTTGACTTTCTTAAACAAGTTTTAGTTGTGCCATCTTTTATAACCGGCGTCGTGAATATTTTCAATCCGTTGTCTTGTTATTTCTGTCAACATGATTCATTCCTAGGTAGACGTCTTTATATATTGAATTTGAACCAAAGTTTTCAAAGTTTTGTCAAAAGTTTTCATTTAATTAAGTTAAGTAGTTAAATTAATTCTAAAATAAACCAATTAAATGTTTTGGTGAGTCTTGGTTAGAGTTTAGTGATTACAAACGTTTTCGCGTGTCTTCGAGTTCGATATCCCGACTTTCCTCATCTTTGCTATACGCGACCGGTACACTTGCCGTTTGTGTGAACTAGGATAGATTGTTTGGTTTTTAAAGCTTAGTTGCGACTTGTGTTTTATTTATATATATTTTCGCACATCAAGTTTATATGAGGATTGAATTGAATATTGATAGTGCCAAGTGAAGCATAACGGGTGAATTTTGACGTAAAGGTTCTTGTTTGAGGCGCTATTATTTTGTTGAGATTGATTGTTAATTTGATTAACAACATATAGTTGGTGTTTAGGCTTGTGTTTGTTGTTGTTGTTATGAGGATGAGTAGGGGTAAATGGGTTAAAATTACCAACAATTAGTTTAATGAACGATATTGCATTTATGTTTTAGAAATTGAGTTGACATATTAGAGATCGCATGAGCTATCTCCTTGACTAAACATGTGGTCATGAGGCGGTTATAGAAATTAATTGATTGATGTAGTTTATGATTAATAAAGATGTGTTAATGAGAGGATTGGATAGTTGTGTAAATTTCATATGAGTTATTGTGTAAAACGAAACTTAATTATGTTATGCTGATATTTATTCATAACTTAAGGATAAGTTAGAATCCAGATTGAAAATCAATGAGTTAAAGTGAAAGAGTTCTATCAAAGTTTGATGTGTTTTAGCAAATTAAAATTTGAGGTTGAATACTTAAAACATGTTTAATAGTTTATGTATATGATACCATGAGTATACGGAAGCCATTTGGTTATTAAATTGTGCAATAATATTATTTAAATTACTGGATATTTTGATAATATAATAACGTAACAAGATGAATATGTGAGATCAAATTTAATAGTAGAGTGTAAATTGTTTTGATTGACTCATGATAACCGAGTCTTGATGAATGAATAATTTTTGTATCCGATCAGGAGAATAAAAATGTTTTGAGTGTATGAGTAGATCGAATCAATAGATCTTGATTCAAAAATGATTTACTAAGTAAGAAATTGATTAATTGCATAATTGAATAATATAATAATTGAATAATTAAATCAAGTCATAAATAGTTTCGTATAAAATCAAATAAACAAACAAATGAACAAATAACGAATGTTCTTCGATGTGTTGGGTTTCCCATAAGCTTTCCATGGCATTTTGTTTCCCCAACTTATTAGCATACCAAAACCAAAACAAACGTGTGAGTTGGCCTCCCATGAGCATTACATGGCAATTTGAATGGCCCAACTTACTTAACGAATTTAAGAATCAATTAAGTTTGTCGGCCCATGAGCGTTACATGACGATTTAACCGACCAAACTAAACAACGAATGAACGAACTTAAACATAAGTAGTTGAAACATATCGTGTATCACCACAGATGAAAATGTTCCAACAAAATATCACAAATAAACAAATTGTACAAATGTACAGTTGGCGTGTCCATGGCGTCCCATGGGTTTTACACCCGACTAGACATTTTAAAAAAAACAATAAAACACAATAAGGGGTGTAACCGCTTAGCCGATTACGTTAAACGCTTAAAGTGTCGGTCGCATGACAATTTCCACTATGGCAGTGAATCTTGTCATACTCCTTAGTTTTAAGTGAAAAAGAGCAAAAACAAAGCTAGAAAATTCTCAATAAATTTTCTGACAATAAAAAGCAATCTAATAAAATTCAACAGAAATATTTTAAGTTTGAGGCATAGCCTTGAAGTTATAAAAATATTTTGAGGATGAGACATAGTCTCGGAGCAATAAAATATTTTGAGAGTAAAGCATAACTTCGGAGTTGTGTGTGTGTGCATGACAATATAAATAAACAATTAATTAAACAGTTAAATAAGTGCTTAATCTAGAAAGTAATTACGTAAGCTGTAAACAATCAAATAGAACACATCAGGTAAACAAATAAGCACGTATGGGGTTCCTAAGCATGTTACTAAGGCACCACTAACGACCTATCTTAAACCTTCGGCTCTGATACCAATCTGTCACACCCCAACCTACGGCGGAAATGTCGGGGCGTGAACTGATTGTCACAGCTCACAAGGTTACTATCATGAAATTATAAAGCGACAATATCTAATTAATTTATTTATTATCAAACAACATTCATATACAACAAAAATAAAGAAAATTACAAACAAAAAACCAACTATTCTTGTATATGTTTTATCCTAAATCATCTCTATGTGAGCTTCAGTTCGATAAGCAGTCCAAAATCTATACCCTGCAAATGCGTACAAAATATATGTTTGTCAACAACACATGTTGAGTGAGTAGATCACCAGTTTTGACACAAACAAAAATGGTAATAATATCTATAATATATATAAACGAAGATATAAAAATCCTACGTGTCGCGATGTGGTCACTCCCCCTTTTTTTGGAGTCACTAGATTTGCTTGATTTTTAAATGAAGGTTTCTTATGCATTTGACCCGAATTCATGGGTATGGGTCTTACCAAACCCAGATATTCCTTAAACGGGTTATAACATCTCATTAAATTAAAAATTATTCTCACCAAGTTATTGATGTAAAAATCCTACAAAATAGAATATAATAAAAATTAATATCTTATATATATATATATATATATATATATATATATATATATATATATATATATATATATATATTATTTAAATTAAAAAACCAATTTGATAGTAAAAAAAATAAACGGGTCTTGGGTCTCATCAAACCATAAGTATATTATTAACTTTCATAAATATTATTTATAATTAAAAAAACCAATTTTATAGTAAAAAAAATAAACGGGTTTTGAGTCTCATCAAAACCATATAGCTTTTAAACCGGGTTATAACATCGCATTTATTTGTGAAACAATTTATCATCAAACCATAAGTATATTATTAACTTTCATACAATAAAAAATATAAATTCAAAAAATAAATAAATATTAGAACAAACAATATAAAACAACAATAATATATAATGATATAAGTGAATAAAAATAGGCAAAACTGTTATCTGTGGGTATAAACAATTAAACCATAGCATATACATAAACAATCAACTATAAAGAAAGGGCTAAACCGTTGCCATGCGAATGTGCATTGGTTACCAAAAATGAGGTGTCGGTGAAACCATTGCCAATGCGATCGGGCTCCGGCCACTACGACGGTCGTATGATCATACTATAATGAGATTATGTTGGACCTCTCCGAATGCGATTCAAGTAAGGAAATAGCAAGTAACAGATAATCATTCAATTGATACACAACACAAAGATCACAGCTTGCGTTTAAGAAATAATAAGATAAATAATATGATAAGTGGTACGCAAGTGTCCCCAAAACATTTGAAAACAAGTAAAATAGGGGAGTGATTACTCACCTGATTAAATGAACGAAGTAAACGTGAGGATGAGAGCTGTTAAACCCCTTCGGGATTCACCGACAAGGATTCCTAGTTAAATATAATAATACAAATTAATAATGAGACAATGTGTATAATAAATTAAAGTTTCGATGTGATTGAGTTACGTTTGAGATTAGGATGTTTATTAATTGAACGATGGGTTTCTGTTGTTATTATTATTGCGAAATCAACATTATTATTCACCATTTATCTATAAGATTATTAGCTTTATTATTTATAAAATACCACTAATATACAAATTAAATAAAATGATTTGATTAAAAATTTATTTGACTTAATATGAATATATAATAATATAAATAAATAATTACAACATAAACGTTTTTAAGTAAATAATTATAACAGTAATATTTGAATCAACATGCATTTTGAATCATTAGCGCAAATCTAATGAAAACAATTTGATGATAATTATAATAATAATATATTTATATTTATATAACATAAATATAGGCAATTTGTAAAGGCATTCAACAACGAGAAAACACCAAGATTGATGTAGGGTTTTAATAAATTAATGATCATTTATTATTATTAATAATATGCTTATATATATACACACACACACACACATACACGAAAACTTATACGCGAGATTGATTCACGTGAACGTTGTCTTTAAAAGTGTCGGTTTTATAAAATAAAGTTTATTTGATGTCTAATATTAATTAAAATTATATTATAAACCATTTAATATATTTAAAATAACCAAATAAAAATAAAGAAGCAAAAAGAGGCTGGCCAGGCTCGAACCTGAGCAGATGGCCGGCTCACCAAACATGGACACACCTCTAGCCAACTGAACTAAGTGGTTAGATGTTTATAAACTGAAAATAAATCCTTAAATACGTATTGACAAAAACCCCATATATTTATAAACCCTAGATCTCGCAATTGGATAAACGGATTGTTGTTAGTTCAATTAATGTTAGGGTTAAGGATCTGCGATTAAAAATGAACTATATGCATATGCAAATTACCAGTTTTCGTTACGGAATGATGATCAACAGAGGACGGGAAGCGGACGGCCAAACGAACTCTTGTTCGTCGAGTTGCAGAATATTACAGATCAATTAAGCATAGGGTTAGGTTAGGTTCGCCATGTTTCGTTGAAGGTCTACACAAGTTTAATTGAAGTATAATGGCGTCTATATGGTATCTTGTGTATAGGTATATTGACGGGTTACTTGATTTGTTAATACGAATATTATTGATCGGCTTACCTAAATAAAGAGTGTCGGTTAGGCCTTAATAGGCAAGATTGACAACTTTTTGATTTGATTTCCAAGTTTACGGCGTGAATTGTGGTCCAAGAATGATAAACGGGTCTCGGTTACTCAATACGGGTTACGGGTTGCTGGTAAATGGGTCAGGTGAATCAAATCAATAATAATAATAATAATAATATATTTTTACACTTTAGTCCTTGGAGAATGAAAGTGGGAACATAATAGGGTAATAGTTTTAGTTTGGGTTAAAATTGCCATAGCGTAAAAGAGATATATATTTTAAATAAGTAAATAAAAATTATAATAATAAGTAACTTGATAAGCGCGATAATTTTTATTGATAAAATTTCCCGAACGTATAAGCAGGTCGGGTAACGAGTATTAAAATAATGATATAAAAAATCCGAATTGTTACAGTTTCCGGGTGTCTTGCGTAGTTGGGTTTTCTTGAGTTGGATTGATGGGGTTTGTTGGGTTTAGGTCGTTTTGAGTGGGTTAGGCTTAGATGACTTGTTTGAGTAGTGGTTGGACTATATGGATGAGGTTTGCTTATTTGAGTTCGGGTTAAGTTGATGGGTTGGATAAGTCGACCTTGACTAGTTCGGGTTGAGATTTGGTTTATACGTGTATTTTGCAATGATGGTTTGGGTTACTTTTTTGGTATCAAACTCTATAGAAAACGGTGTGGTGACATGGTTTATGATTTGGCTTAGCATGAGTCGAAGGATTGAGTCATAGTTGGGTAAACTTTGGTTGTATATGTTTAAGGCATTTGTGGATGTTTTTGTCGGTGTCTTCGGAGTATCAGGATAGTGAGTTTGATAGGTTTTCATGGCGTAAAAGTGCCGTATTTAGGGATTTTTTTGTTGGGTTGATTTTGTACACCTTGGATTTGTATGGGGTTTGAGTTGGTGAGGGTATAACTTTGGTATGTTAGGTTTTGTTCATCTTGGGGAAAGATTTGATTGTGTGGGAAAACTTTTGAAGTGTTAGGATGGTTTGATTTAAGGTGGTAGTTTGAGATGGAACACGAATGTTTGGAAACTTGTGGTTGCGTTTAGAGAAATTTTGACTAATAATAAGTTTTAAATTGAAAATATCAAAATTTATAAATAATTGTTAAACATTCATGAAACTTTTGATAATAAAATTACAAGTTAATATTTTCACGCGAAAACGGAACTTTCGTGAACCACCATGGATTGTTCTCGTTTTAGCTAACTCATGTTTGGGAAAATGTTGTTATAATAGTTAGAGAAAGTTATTTAGGAGGTTCCTACAAATGTTTGAAGCGTAAAGTTTTTATAAAAATATTGAGATTCAAGTTGCGAATCACAACAATTTATTTGCAAAACATTTTCCACAAGAACGAGAGTTGTTACGATACTTCGGGTCGGCTTAATTTGTGACATAATTTACGAGGAAATTTGAAGTAAACCAATACGCGTAACGTAAATCGTTCTTAAAATGCTTAAAATTAAGTAGTGGAAAATATCTTGGGAAACTAAGATAATAAGGTTTGTATTTTGAAGTTTATTTAAAAATAAATAAGAGCCGATTGTCATGAGGAAGCAAAATAAATTTTTATGAGGATCAAAATAAAATTTTTGCTTATGAGGAAATTAAAATAAGTGAATTGAATGTCGAAATTTGTTATGAGGTATCGATATGAATGATGAATGTTGTTTTGGGAATAAAAATTTGCGTAATGAAAATTTTTACCAAGTTCGTTATTTAATATTGTGTAACGAAAATATCATGGTGAGTAAAATGACCGGCATTGTGAATCGAGAAATCAAAATAAACGATTTTTTTTTTTTTAAAAATAGAATTTATATGAGGTTTTGCTGAGGATTTCAAGACAAGTACAAGCTATAAGTTTGTGAATGTATTGAAAAAAATCAAGGCAAAACTATCATAAGAAATTTAAAACGAGGAAAATCGTGTAATGCAAATTTCATTTGTGAAAATTTATTATAAACCAAAAATTGCATAATGAAAGTTGTAATGAGAATAAATTTTGGTAATGAAAATTCTACCATGTGTATCATATAATATGGTGCAATTAAAATGTCGTGAGAAATTTAAATAATCAATATTGTGAAATGATAGTTCAAAATAAATAGGGTCGTTATAAAAATAAAACTTTTATGAAATCTTGTATGAGAACTTTAAAGACAATTTAAAATTTATATAATGGGAATTTACTTGAAAATTCAATGTGAGATTTATTATAAAACCTTTTTAATATGATGAAATTCATATGATAAGAATTTTGTTTATAAATAGTCTTAATGAACAAAGATTGTATATTAAAAATCATTATAAATAGTTCAAAATATTTTTAACTTACATTGAAGAGATCACAATAAAAGAAATTTTGTAATAAAAATCGTGGTGTGAAATCAAAATGAGAAAATTTATGTAGAAACTTTACCATGCGAAACCAAGATATAAAATAATTATTCTCAATGAAAAATAAAATTTATAAATAAGAACTTGTGATGAGAATTTATATGACAAATAAAAGGAAAAATTATTTAAATCCTTGAAATTTGTAAATAATGTCTTAAGATTTAAAGGCGGAAAAATTGTGCATGAACCACCATGACTTGACGTCCCGACGATAAATCTTAAATCAAAATGAGATAAAATGTAGAGTCGAACATGTGCACGAATCACCGCGTCTTTCATGTTTGCGACTCAAATCACGATAATAACAACCAATAAAATTTAGATACAACAAGATGTTAAAAACATTTATCCACGTATCACCGTGGCTTTTATGTCTTAACATCAAAATATAAGGAGGCAACTGGAACTCTTGCATTCGACAAATTAAAGTGGTCGTCTCATATGAGACAATCTTTAAGGAGATTTGAAACTACAGGATCTAAGTTAAGCTCGTGATCCATAAAACACAATAAAAACTAATGTTTTTGCGGTAAGGTAAGGATACCTTAGATTATTATGAGAGTGTGTGTATGTGTATATTTTGGAAATTAATGAAATAAATAAGCAAATAAATATATAAATGTAAATGAACAATCAAGTAGGGTAATACGTATAGCAACACGTATAAGGACCCTAAAGCAAAACTATGATAAGTCGTTACGTCTAACCGCATATCCTATAGTATTGGCTCTGATACCAATCTATCACACCCCGACCAAAGGCGGAACATGCCAGGGTGTAACGGATTGCCCATGAACAACAAGACACTATTAAAGTAACAATATTTAATCAAAGTATTAATTCCATTCAATCACCAAAGTAACACATCTCGTTCATACAAATAAACATCAAATACAAGAAATACATATTGTTCATTCTTCTAATAACCTAACGGTATCAAATAGAATAACGTCCTCAAATCTCCAAATCAACCAAGTAATAAACCTTTAACATTGCATAAAATAGAATTTGTCAAAACACATGTTGGTGAGCAATTTTATAGTTTGAACAATAAATATATAATAGGAAATTCCACAACTTGTATAAAAAACAATAAATAATAGCAACAATTTAGATAATGAAATCGTTAATAAGAATACATTAATGACACCTTTCTATAACGGGATGCCAAATAGACTCGGGTTTTTTTATAAAATCGTTAATAAGAATACATTAACGACACCTTTCTATAAGGGGATGCCAAATAGACTCAGGTTTTTTATGAAATCGTTAATAAGAATACATTAGTGACACATTTCTATAAGGGGATGCCATATATACTCAGATTTATGAATCAACCAACCAAAAACGGTAAACACATTAACAATTAAGCATGTACGCATATAACACCAAATCGAGCATTTACTTAAGTAAGGCATACAATAAAGTTTGTGATTTAAGACTCAAGTATAAAACATTTAGTTTGAATAGGTATGGAATATCACCCCCCCCCCCCCCAACTAAAGATGGAAAAACGGGGGATGAAAAGTACTAACTTCCAAGTAATAGACTTGATTGGTAAAATGACGAGTAACCGGAAGGATGAGGTTTAACGAGCAGAGCCTAGATGAAAGGAAGTCTTGTATTAGCAAGGTTGTCTAAAAAGTCTTTAAATAAAGTAAATGATAGGAAATACAATCAATTTAAAGTTTAAGGTTTAAAAAATGTAAATAATAAGGTGTAACAACTCGGGTTTTCAAACTTATACTTTTACTCGTTTCGGTTCAACGTTTGGGTTATTTTTCTTAAATAAATATAATTGCGTTTATCGAACTAAATTGATTTTTAGTTTAATATAATTATAACTTTTAGGTTTTGGCATATTTAGCCCAAAAATATAAACTTTTATTTCTCTTTGTATCATCCTTAAATTCAAGGTCCAAACTGAAAATATGTTATAACCCATATCTTCAAACTGGATATCTGTTTACCAAACCCTACCCATATTCATATTTCATGGACCCGAATCCAAATCAATTAACTTGGACCGCAATTCTCGGAAACGATATGGAAATCAAATCATGTATATTGTTAGTCTTCCTTTTTCGGCCTAACCGACGTTTATATTATGTTAATTAAATCTAAATTGAATCAGCAATCCGTAATGACCTAGCCGACCCTAAACCATCTTCGTTATACATATAAACGATTGGAAAACTCAATTAAACTTGCAGATATTAGCTATACATCATCGCCGCCCTAACCCCTATAATTTATTTTATTAACATTGCCGTGATATCGTGTTCTTGATGCTCATCTGGCCGGCCCAGTTCATGCTCAATTAACCCTCCTATAATCATCGTTACAGGTAATTAATCATACCATTTGAATCGTTTTTGAGTCTAGATCTAAAGCCCCATGGTTAATTAACTCAAAACATATCGGTTTGACCGATTTAGATTGTTAGGGTTTATGTTTTCATTCTGATCTGCTTCTGTTTGTTATATATAAATTTGATTCTGGTTTAAAAACAAGCTCAGCCCAGTTGGCTGGTGCAGCGAAGTTGAGAGTGTAGCACGGCTGGTCGCGGGTTCAAAGCCCCAGCCCGTCTGTTTTTGGCTTATTTTTAGTATTATTTTCTTAAAATCATTTAATAAGTAATTAATTAATTATATTGATTAAATAAAACTATTTTTATTAAAAATCGACCTCATAATACTCGTTTTCCTCGTGTCTTTCGTCCGTGTATGTATATGTAAACATATATAATTATGCAAAAAGATGAACTTTATATATATTTAATAAATTAATAATTTTTAAAAGATGTATTTTAGTTAAATAATATTTTTATATAATAAAGTATTATAAAACACTTTTAAACGGATGTAATGAATTAATAACATTATTAGAGATGTGTTTTATATGATCTTTGTATATACAATAAAGTACTTTGTTTATGATTTAACAAACTAGAAATTTTTCATATAATATCGTTATATAAAATAAAATATTTTATTATTAAAGAGAATATAATATGACTTAATAATAATTATAATTATCAAGCTCTCATGTCCGATTTAGTTTATTAACTTAGTATTTTCGTATCCTATCTTCCTTATTAGGCTTTAACGTTCGCGTGTGACTTTCCCGCATTCTCATTATCTTAATCATCTTTTGTTCGTCTATTGAGGTGAGTACCACATTCCTCTATTTTACCGCTTTCAATGTTTTGGGGACATATGCGTAAATATTTTTTTCATATATACTTATACACAAAACTGCAACTCTGTCTTATGTGTTAACAACTTATACCTTACTTGTTTATGTGCTTATTTTCTTTGTATGCTTTCGCATTCGGAGAGGTCCAACATAATCTCAGTCTAGTATGATCATACGCTAGTCGTTATAGCCTTTGTGCTTTTCGACATCTCAATTATACTTGCTCATTTGGTTAATTTGTTATTCTCATATGACTTGTTGCAGCTACGTATTTTGTCATATATACTATATGTACAATTAAACTGGTGTGTTGCTCACTCAACATGTATTGTTGACAAAACTTTATTTTATACGCATATGCAGGTTGGTGAAGACTTAGTGAAGAATTTAGCTAGAAAAATATTTTAATCAAGAAATTTAAAATTTGTATTGTTGTAGGAATTATGTACTTGTTTGTATTTGATTTATTTGATAATTGAATTCAATTAATAGATATTGTCATTTAAATATTGTGCATGATAGTAACCTTGAGAGCTGTGACAATCAGTTCGCGCCCCGACATTTCCGCCGTAGGTTGGGGTGTGACATAAGGTTTATAACTATAGTCCTTTAAAAATATAAGTTTGCTCGAAACCGGGTTAAAATATCTAGCCCTTAATTTTACTCAACCTATGTTAAGTAATAAGGTGGGTAAAAATGCAAGAATGCAAGTCCCTTTATAATATAGATACTAAAATGGGTTTTAACGAGTGTTCGGGTTGTTGGTTCGGGTCTTGGTGATTGGTCAAACCCAAAGTCAACTTTTCAAAATAATGAAATTTAAGAAGACTTAACCAAGTTTGTAGTTCTATTGTTTTAGAACTAACAACGTACGTTAAGCGAGTGTTCGGTTCGTCGGTCCAAACTTTGCTATAAGATCAAGTTGGATTCAACATTCTAAGTACTTTAACAAAATAATTAAAATCAGTTTATAATATATTTTTAAAGAAATATAGAAGTCTTGATAGCTAGAAACACACTTTTGTCTTAAGCGAGTGAAATCGGTTTAGTTCGGTTTTTATCTTGGAATAAGGTCAAGAATGGTTAAAACATGCCCAAACATTAAAGAACTTGTATAATAATTTATAAATGATGATACTTAAGTTTTACAACCAAAAGTCAACAATAAAGTCTTTAAACGAAAGTTCGGTTTTCGGTTCGGATCTTTTTTCATGTCAAGACCGAGGTTAGATCCTACAAACCCATAACCGTGGAACTTATAAAAATGATTTTAGAAACTTAAATATAACATAAAGCATGTTTATACAATTATTTAACAAAACTAGTAAACAAGTTCGGTTTACGGTTTGGAGCTATTTACGGTTAAACCGAGGCTAGTCTCTACAAATCCATAACCATGGAACTCAACAAATATGAAATACAAACTAAATTACTTAAACTTTAAGCAAGACTAGTAAGCATTAAAAGAAATATAGTATAATCAAGGACTATAATGAGTCATCCATGAAGCCTTGCCTTGTAGCGTATCACCTCACCCGACCATGGCTGGAGAAGGTGAAAGTCGAAGGTAAACAAGAGGTGCATATTATATATATGTTGTATCACAAGCTTCAATTACTAAGTAACAAAACAAAATTAAAGAATGGTTCTTGTTTGATTATTAAGAAACCTTGAAGAGATGAAGTTGTGTTCTTTGTTTGGGAGAGAAAAGATGAGAATGAACAAGGTGGAAATGAAAGAGATGAGCTTGTTTATATAGTGAAAGAGTAAGGGTTTAGGTATAATGATACTTTCAAGTGTTTACATGCAAATGGGTTGGTTAATTTGGTCAAACAAGGCATAAAACAACAAAAACGAGTTGGGAACACCTGCAGGCACCACTAGGTGTCGCGCGACCCCATGCCCTTTGGTGGCCGCACGGCGAGGTGCGCCTTAGGGGTGGGGTTGGTCTCCAACTTTGGTCATCTGGCGATTTGAGTCCCTGAAGTTCGTTTCGAGTTGTTTTGAGCATTAAAGAAGCATTTTAAAGGCCGTAAAAGGTGTGATCGTGATCCAACAACCGTGAAATGATTATGAAACATAAAATCTATCATTTAAATAATATCGAGGGGTTCGGGATACGAATCGGCTCGGTTTACAATACGAAGGAAAAAACGAATCGAATCGGAAAATGACAAATGTCACACTAACACTTGGTTGAAATCAGGGTTCTAAAGATGAGCTAACAAGGAGAGGCCAAGGTAACTGGGTCCCTACGGTCAGTTTTACCAGAAAACCTTAATGACGTCTAGTTAACTTTTAATTCTTGGTTGTTTATTCTAAGTACCCTAATAACTAAACACTTGGTTCATGTTTAAGCTACAAGGCTCGCTAAGGTTCAAGCTATTATAAACCTAGGAGAAAAGGATAATTCAACACTAAGGATAAAACAACTCAACTTGCAAACTTAACCTAGTCGACAGTAGGAAAAACCGCACGTGGTCTCGCAACGACTAGCCCAATCAACTAACTAGCAAGATAAGCCGACATCTAAGGTTTTGGTCTAAATCAAAGGTGGTTAATATAATGATTTTAATGATCTATGCAAGACAAACCCTAATTATACGTCTATCACAATCAATCAACACACAAAGTATTAACCAAACTATGTATTTAACGACTACACAAAACTAATTCATGCAATAATCAATCACACGGGGCTCATGAAACCTAAGATACATCTATGGCATCAGATATAAAAGGGATTAAATCACAAAATATGAACTTGACAATAGAAAAACAATCAACCACTTGTTAAGCACCCTAACCTAGTTTATTTTAACCGTTATACATCAAACCTAGGTGATTCAAACAAGTTTAGCCTATAATAATCATGGAGAAGCCGTAAATATGAATAATAATAATCACCATGGTCATTAGAAACTGAATAAATTAAACTCGTTTGGTTTCTTAAAAATATAAAACGAATCTTAAATCGTTAATAATTCACAAACCGACAAACAATGAATCAAACTACGAACTGAGACCTGCTCCGCCTAAGTTCTGCTCCCAAAAAGATTCTTGGACGGCTGGTAGGTACTCTCTTTCGTTCTAGGGTTTATATTATATATATAGATGATTTAAACTTGTAAAACAAGTTATAATACAAAACCCGGTCGGACCAGCTAGCTACGTGACAAAATAGACGGGTTAGGCTTTTGGGTAGCTGAGGGATCAGGTGGGGCACCACCATGCACGACAATGAGGCCTGACCTGGTCGCGTGTGGCGGCCAGGCCCCTTGGGTCTGCGTTTTTTGACTTCTGACTCGTTTATACTTCATCCGTGCATACCGGCTTCATCCAATCCCCGTTTTAGCTTATTTTTCTTCATTTAACTCGTTTTCTTGCTCTCTTCAACAAGGGACCTATAACATACGCAAACATGTAAATTTAAACAAGAACAATTGATATTCGTTAACGTTGAAACACAAAAATGACACAAAAACAAGCAGTGAAATATGTGTGTTCCACAACACATCAAAACTCTATCTCGATATAGAGTTTATCTTCGTTGAGAGATTACACTATAGTATTTGAGAGGTTCACTATCTTGACATAGTGAACATATTGGAGAGCATGAAGCTAGATACTTTGTTTAGCTAATGAAAAAGCTGATCACTTCCTTTAAAAAGTGAGATGATTGCATAGGTAATCACAACCATTTAAGGAGACGATAGTGAAGAAAAATCTTGACCGGTAGATTGGGGAGAGAACGTAGAGTGAATTAGTTAATATTCACTTAAACCTCTAAAAATCGGGTATGTCATGTCTATCTCTAAACTCTTTACTTATATTTTAACGAAGTCAGTATTTTGTAATTCAAACCGAATTACCCTTTTTCTTAGTTTTTTACACATGTGTTCATGTTTCTTAATATATGAACGAACGTAAATGAATTGACACCAAATAATTCACAAATGGTTTGTTGAGTGTTTCTTTTACAAACTTTTGCGATGTGAGTTTGATACAAGTAAAACAAAAACTACCTAAACCATCTACACACATAACACTACACTTTACAACAACACCAACAAGCTGAACAAACCAGCTAAAACACTAATTCCGACCACGTTCCGGCAAGCACCACTCATCAACTCCACCGGAAACAGACACTCGCCGGTCGACAAATTCTTGGTGGTAATCTTGGCTGCCCCGTTAAACTCGCAAGCCTCGACACTCTGCTGACTCATCTGAAAATACATATTAAACGCATACGACACATTCTCCCGTTCACTCAAACTACTACACGTGGATCCGGACGACAAACTCGTGCAATCACTCAAACTACAAGCAAACTGCAAATCACTCATAACCCTACTCAAATTCTTCATGTCATCATTCAACATGCACCGTTGGTTTTCCAAATACTTGACATCTTTACCGCCCACCGGCATCCTTTCATTCCCTTCACCGGAGAAGTCGATAGGGAACTTAGGCTGCCCGTCGTACCTGAATATCCCCCAGTGCCGTTCGAAGTAACCCGGGGCAATGCTCTTTTTGTTGTCGTCGGTTAAGCTGAACAGATAAACTTCTATGTAACCCGGGTGCAATGGTGTCCCTTTATTGCTTGCTAACTTTTTTAACAACCCATGGTAGAACTTTTGTGCCATTTTGATGTTCGCTTGTTTATGTCCGTTTGTGGGCCACCCGATCTCGCCCACAATGATTTTAATGTCGTTGACACCCGCTTTCTTAAGCGAGTACGTTAGCGTGTCGAGGTTGGCGGCGAACATGTTGGTGTAGCGTATGTTTTGGTCCTGGACGCCTCTGCCGCTGCCTTCGAAGGAGGCGAATTCTATCGGGAAATCTTCGTTCTCGTAGAGGCTAAGGAAAGGGTAGATGTTGACCATGAACGGGCAGTTGTGTTGGTCTAGGAATCTTGATATCTTGACCATGACGTCTCGGATTTCGGGACGGAAGTTGCCGGCTGAGGGGCCCGCGGTACCGGAGTCGTAGACGTCGGCGTTTTGAGGGATGGTGGCTTTGATTTTGTGGCCTAGACCGGCTTTGTTGAGAGCTTTTTGTACGTTTTTGAGGTCTGGGAATATGGTTTTCTCAAAGGCTCCTTTGTATGCTTTTAAAAATGGCTCGTTACCAACTGCTATATACCTGCAGTATTAATTAATTAATTAGTTTATTTTCATCATCATATATATAGCTAAATTTATATGCACATGCATGTACAAATGTATGTATGTATATGTTGGCCTTACTTGATGTTAACACCGCCATGATCACGCAAATGGTCGCTAACATTTTCTTTGATATAATCCTCGACGGCGCCAAAATCATCGCTAAATTCTTTTAGATTAAGGTTAGGGATACCGAGCATGACTTCGATACCCGTCCCGGCAAAATGACCGACGGTCCAATGGTCGGAATCGAAAAGCTTCACCTTCTTAATCTTATTATCTTTAAGAATCTGAACGATATATTTAGGGTCCAGAGGTGTGGAAGCCTGAGTACCCCAATTCACGCCTAAACAATGGACACACTTGGTGGCTAAAAACATGTGATCAATATCAACACCATGGTTCGATAGGGTGCACCAAATGATCGTTAAAATGGTTTGCACCCTAGGAGCTATAAGAAACGTGGATTACACAACACAAGGGGTTGGAGACAATGATATATTGATTGTATTTTTTGTATTATTATTTTTGGGGTGGGGGGGGGGGGGGGGGTTAGAGAGACGTAGATTGTTATGGTGAGATTTTCTTTGGGTATTTCATTTGGGGTGGAATGACAGGCTTGGTTTCAAATTCTTTTTGGCAGATAGATTTCAATCAAAAACTTCTTTCTAAATTTAGTATGTCTACATTACCTTCAAACCGATTACCCTTCAAATGCGGTTAAAATTCCCTTAATTATGCGTTGAGCCCAACAACATGTTAAGTTTATAACTTAATTACAGTCCCTTTATATCACCCCTCAAACCTGTTTACAATTTTATATGACCTATTTACAACTTCTTTGACTCAATTAGATAATCGGATAAATTAATGGGTCGTACTTACATTGTTGGTATGAACATATGTGAATAGCAAAAATAATATCAAATCTAGTTAGTAGAAAGCATTCAGGAATGTTTTAAGAATAGAAGAGTCCAAAAGGTTTCAATAATGTTAAAAGGCTACATTAAGTTAGCATATAACAATAAAATGTAACTGAAGATCAAGGAATTGATGCTACAAAATATAGTTTTTAAATGGCTTATAATATAGATTTAAAAGGCTTATAGCCTAGCAATATCAAAATATGTAGTAAGGTTGTTTATTATCAGGTGGTTGAGGGTTCACCACTGTTCAAAAGAACATCAATAAACCTAGCTAGAAAACACAAATTTACTTCCATATGATTATCAAATTATATTAGAAGACAATAAACTTGTAACTAAACATATCAAACATCAAAAAACCAAAGGTGAAGCACTGATAAACAACCACAATATAATACATAATTCATCAACAACGTTCTCATTACTATGGTAACAATTGTCAAATATTAAAAAAAAAACTCACATCTCACAAGCACAATGACCAAAAATAAACTGAAGCCAAACGTACTAGGTTACAACACGAGTAAAATAAATCAAAGCTATACGTTGAAATCTACAAAACAGAACGATCACAAATCTTTCAAAAAGAATATATACAAACAGGGCTTGATGGTATGTTACTTGTTTGACCATTGAAATTCTATTTCCAAATTCCTTGAGGCCCCGCTTTTGCTCTCGGGCAGCAAAGTGTACTCGCCTGCCACTGCCCCCAACATCACGACTCGGTCAATCTGTATCGTTACTTTGCCAAACGAACTCTGCACGTTTTATAAAAATTGTTAGCTTATGAGTGACTTGATTTGTATGCTTCATCTCTAACGAGTGAAACACAATAAAAGTTATGCCATAAAGGAAACAGGTTAAAACAGAAAAAACAAAATTATGATTAGGGGTGTGCATGAAACTAAAATAACCAAAATATCCAAACCCAAAAAAAACAACGGTGTGGTTTTCCTGTTTTTGCACATGTGATTAAAACCAAAAAAACGAACAGGACCAAATTTATGGACTTTTATTTTTTATTTTGTTTTTTTATAAAAAATTAATAAATAGCGTAACCGATATTTCTAGCTCAAATGTATAATAATCAATTAATTATTAACTAACAAAAACATTTAGACCTAAATTTATAATTTTGGGCCTTTTTTTCCCAGCCAAAAAATTTGAAGTCGAAATAGCAAGAAAAAAAACGAAAACTTGAAACCGGAATAACCAAAACCGGGCGTTGTCAAAACCAAAATGTGTTAGGTTTTAGACCAAAACCAACCCAAACCAACCAATGCACACCCCTAATTATGATTGTAATATGAAATATTATGCAATCATATGACAATTTTTATTGATCTCGGTTTTTTTCAAGCTAGCTTATGTTGAAACTCTTACCTTCCCCATCTTGCTTTTATTTTTGCATGAGATATGTAACTTCTGGCCTTTGGGAGGACTTTCAAAGGACCAAATAAAGCTCTCATCCCACTCGGGATTAGGGCCTGTTGAGACAACCTGAAAAACAAATATGCGATACTAGTGTCAGTTAAAAAGTTGGTGATAAAGGGTTAAGTATTTGGTTTTGGAATGTATTGAAAACAGGGATTCTAAGGTTTCCTTGTAATATCTATAAGTTTTAAGGTATTCAGTGATGCAATTCAGTATTTCATTATCTTACATCTAGATCATACCTTGGTTTGCCTTGATGGAGTGTTCCCGAGTGTAAGTTTACAGTAAGCACTCGGGTTTCCAACCGACTGTCTCATATTATTTCCACGTTTAATTATTACAGTTAATGTCCCAGGTAAACACTGCAACAAAAGCTCAGCTTTTTCTTGAAACCGAGGTGGGCCCGATTGGATCAAGTACTGCAACAAGGGTATTGCATCTGCAGCAGCATTTGATTGGGATCTGGACACGTCTGCAGGGCATGCAGACCAAGCTTGCCTCAGAAGAAATAATGCATCCAATGCAGCTTCTTGTGTTGCTTCTGATCCGGTTTTGAGTGATGTCAGCAAGTGTGGAATGCTTAAGGTTGCGGGTTCTGTGGCTCTTAACCGTGGGAAGTTTCCAAAAAGTGCATTTAGGGCTTTTAAATACTCCTCGTTCACAGTTCCTGTTGCCCATAAATCCTTTTCGATAGCAGCTGCGCCACCATTTGGTAACAAGAGATTAAATTATTTCACAGGATATTACATGCTTTACAAATTTTGTAATTTGGTACTCAAGTTATACATAGTTTACATGGTTCATATTACAGTTATTACTTTTGCATGATGATCAAAATTTATATGTTTTTACATGAATTGTTAGTTTTATTTTAACCACTGATACAATGCTCACCTGCTTCTAAATTATTAATACTTTTAAAGTTAACTTCTATTATGCTGCTATTTGTTTTGACAGTGCATAAACTACCGAAACAAATCTCTTGCTCTCTACTACTAGTCTACTAGATCTTTTATATTGGAATTGCTAGAGAAACGGTGTGCATGAAACCGGAAAAGGTTATCCGTAACTGACATAACCGAACCCAAGCAAAAATCGACAGTTTGGTTTTGAGTTTACAGAAAAAACAAACTTTCAGTTCGGCTTCGGTTTTGCATGCAACTAAAATAAAAAAACTGAACAGAATTTATGATTTTTAATTTTTTATTATGAGTGTAAAGTAATATATAGAATTTCATAAATAGTGTAACCCTAATATTTTAGTCCAAATGTATAATAATCAATTAATCATTAACTAACAATAAGATTTAGACGCAAAGTTTTAGGGCCAAATTCATTATTTTGTGCCATTTTGGGGCAAAAATTTCAAACCCAGACAATAAAACCAAAACAACCGAAACCAGATGGTTTTAAGAAAACTCCAAAATTGAATATTCGGTTTCTGGTTTAGTTTGAGATACTATATAGAAAAAACTTCTTTGACTATTTGCAAATGTAGTGCTAACTAAAACATAATTATAATGTAATTTCAGTGTAAATATGGGGAAAAAACTGTAATGAAGTAAAATTTATGATCTAGTTTACCAGTTATAGCTCTGACTGTCTCGCTAGAGGCATACTCTTGGATCGTATTGTTAGAAAACAGAAGCTTAATAAACATTGCTGACTGGACTGATGTATCTGTATCACTTGAACCAATCAGATCAAGTACAACTTGGACCCCACCAGCTTCTGCAACTGCACGTTTATTTGACCGACTATACATTACAAGATTCTGCAGAGCACAAATAGCCACAACTTTCATTTCTTCTGAAGGTTGATCCTCAAGCACATTCACCAAAGCACGACACGCTGAAACCGCATCAGCTGATCGTGCCAGTGTCTCGTTTTGAAATAAATCTCCAAGAGCTAGAGTTGCTAATAATCTAGCCTGTTGAGCTTGAGTTTGCGGGTCCAAAAGGTACTGTGAAAGTGGTAAGATAGCTAACTTGGTTGCTTTAGTTTCTCTGATCTTAACATTGTTTAATAGAACTTCCAACAACCTTGCAGCAGTTTCCTCACATTGATGACACCTCAGCAGTTCCAAAAGAGCCTCAATTGCACCACTTTCGGCCATGGCTACTGAGCTACTGGAATCATCACTTTCGAGTACTAGAAGAGCGTTTAAAGCACCGATAACCGTGGCTTCAGAACCTGAACGAAGTAACCGTACCAACACTGCAATGGGTACTTCTAGATAAAACTCAGAACTGAACTGTAGAATACTAGATAAAACAGCAGCAGCAGACTCCCATAATGTGTGAGGAAGAGAAGGATCAGCAAGTAATATGACTTTTGACAGCTCAGCAACGCCCCCCTCTTTTGCAATCTCATTAGGCCACGTCACTGCAATGCTGACAAGAGCCTTCACAGCTCGTTGCTGCAAAATGGGAATACCAGAACCGAGAACACGCATTAACGGGCCAATTACTTGCTGTGAAATAGGATCTTTCTGGTAATGTTCTTCTAGAAGCAGATGAGATAAAAGCTCGGCTGATAACTGCTGAACAGCTGGAGCAGGTGAATCAAGCAATGGGATGAGCGGTTCAATGGCTTGGTGAGAAGTCAAAGAATAGTCGGCACGACACTGTGGATGCTCCAAGATGTTGACCAGAACCTGCAAAGCACTATGTTGACCATCAGGTCCGAACTCTGGCTTAGTCAGCAACATGAAAAGCGGTTCAACTACTTTTGCAGCAGATGGACCTTTTGCTATAGTAGCATTGTTGGTTAGTATTCTAAGCAATTCGGCAAACGCAGCACAAAGGAAATCCGGTGGTCCTTCATGTAGGATATCAAGTACACTCTCAATCACACCAGCTTTCACCATTTCCATCTTACACGAAGGTCTATCTTTTCCTAATTTAACAAGAGCTCTAGAACTTGCTTCATGAAGCATATAGTTTCTGCCATAGAGTAACCCTACAAGAGGTATTATTGCACCGTGTGCAGCAACTAACTCTGCCAAATTTTCATCGTCCACGAGTCTTTCGAGTGCGCGTACAACCGAATGCTGAGCTGGACTTAACTCAGACACAAGCAGCGAGATCAATGGTTCCACACACCGAGCAGCAGCAATGGTGGATCTGATTCTTGTATTTCCAAAAAGTACACAACACAACTCTGCAGCATCACCTTTCAAGTCCATTGAACAATTAGAAGAAAGAATCCTACAAAGAACATCAACCGCGTTCATTTCAACATCTGCAACAGCAAGAGCTCCTGACGGATTATCACTCAACAGTCTAACTAATGCAGCAATAGCAGCATGTTGTTCTTTCTCCAACCCAGTATTTAAAACTTCCACCAATGGTTGAACCGCTTGTCTAGCAGAATCTGCATTTCTAATATGGTCAGCACAAAACACGTTCTCGAGTGCTTTAGCAGCACTATACCTGGCACCCCTTCCACCCATTCTTAGCACAGCTATGAGCTGACTCACAGCACCAAATGCTGACTCATGTCTCCTTATTTCAGCAGTGCTAAACAGGATACCAAGTAAATCAGTAGCAGCTCCCTCTGCAGCTTCTTGTGGGCCCAGTGAAAGATACCTTGTTAGTGCTTCTAAAGCACCGGACTCAACCATAACCATCGTATTTGAAGAGCAGTCGTTTCCGAGCTGAATTAGTAGCCCAAGTGCCAAATACGGTGCACCTGGACGGTCAGGAATGGGTTTGAGTAGATCAACAAGAGCTGGTATTGCCTTTCTAGAAGTAGCACCGACCCTAATATCATCAACTCTGAATAACCTTTCAAGAGCAGTCTGCTCAGGGTAAGGAACCAAAGAAAACTCTTCTGATAACTCTAGAAGATCATGTATATCAGCATCAGCACATCCAAGAAGTGAAATGAGACCGACTGCGGCTCCTGAGTTGGCAACTGACAAAAGGGTTCCTCTGCTTCCGTTGCTGACTAGGCTTGCGGTAGCTTGTGCTGCGAAATACCTGTTGGCTGGCTCCTCTGACCTCAATAAATTAGCAAGGGTCGGTATGGCTTTAATTGTCGCATTTGCACGTATGATGTCTCTGTCTTGAAACAAAATCGCCAGAAGTAGTGCACATATCCAGATGCTATTATCCTCATTACCGTCAAACTGCATGAAAAACAATTATTAAACATTCATGGTACAAATAGTTGAGTATCAAACATTAGGCAATGTGGATTTGCCAAAGATGCATAGGAATAGGCCTGTCAATGAACCAAACGAACATGAACGGGACATGCACGTGTCCGTTCGCTTAACAAACGATCGAACACGAACGAAGTTTTTTTGTTCGTGTTTGTTCGTTAAGACAAAAAAAACGTGTTCATTTTCGTTTATTACAGTATAAACGAACATTTCATGAACGCAAACGAATATAATTGAAGACAGGTGAATGAATATAACTAAAGACAGATGAACGAACATAACTTTCCCAGCACCAACTAAAAGTAAACGTAAGCATCAGTATGATGGGTCAAAATGATAAATAAATCTAGACTAAAATGTACTGGGTGATGTTTAAATTCATACAGCTAGACTAAATTGTAATGGGCCTAATAAATTAAATTAATATATAATTGAACAAACTTAAACAAATGTAAAGTAAGAAACATAAACGCATATAAACGAACGTTCACGAGCATAAATGAATGAATGAGACATGTATTCACTTCAGTTCATATAACTAAATGAACAAAAATTTTGTTCACATTCGTTTGTTTATTAAACAAAAAAAAATAAACAAACTTCTCACCAAACGCTTCACTGAACGTTTGGTTCGTTTACAGGTTAACACAGGAATGAGAGCAATGTATGCTAAAAGTATGCATTATGTAAAAAATCTGGAAGGGTTGGAATATAAACTAAAAAAACATCAAGAAATTTGATTACAATTTGAATCACACAAAATTAACAAACTTTAGGTTGTACCTGACCATACTGCAACAAACACTGAGAGATCCTCTCAGTGAGGATTTCTACAGCTCCAGCCTCCACAATTTCAACTTTACTTTTGTCATCATAACTAGCAATAGCAGATAGTAGCCATATAGCAATATTAGTGCCATATATAACTGACGTACTGGTCTCTTTTTCACCAGCCATTGCTTCTTCAGAACCTCTGTAGATACTAACAAAACTTTTATCCTCCATATCTCCCAAATGAGAACCTTTTGGCAAAGTTAGCATTGAAACAAGTGACCGAATTAGACGCGTATGCAGTTGTACTTCATGGAGATTCTCAACAACACTTTGAATATTGACTTTTGTAGCACAAACAAGAAGTGCAGTTCCACCAGTTTTCAAAGTTGGATTTGAAGAATGGATGACCCTATTTGCAATAGATGAAATGCAACCAGAACTACTTGTGATTGAGTTTCCAAGAACTACACACTGTGAATGACAAAGCCTTGACAATATTTCTATCGCCTTGTCTTGTAATTGAGGAGTCGCGTCAGCAATGCATGACACGATGGGGCTTATGCTATCTGGATATTCAGCTAGAACTGTCCACGCAGGTTTGATGTGCCCAGATGAGCCTTTTAATCTTGACAAAATAGCGAGTGCATTTAGTGCCTCTGACATGGCAGCAGATCCACAATCAGTGGATTTGATGAAAGATACAAGTGCAAGAACCGTTCCACTGCGGTTCACATAGTCCGTTAAGGCGGAATCTGTTCGGCGTGAGTCAAGAAGCCGAGCAATTGCTGCTGCTGCGTGGGTCCTACCCGTTGCATTACCTTCACGTAGAATTCTAGTAGCAGGCACAATGAACACTTCAGGGACAACATTTTCTGAAACTTCAGAGTCCAACAAAAGGTTTGCTAATGCACATAGAGCCTGTTCTGCAACTTGGACAACTGATGAGTTGGCAAGTGTTAACAATGGAGTTAGTGCATCTCTAGCAACAGCTGCCATGTCACGGTTCTCTCTTATGGATAAAAATATTGCAGCAAGGCATCCAGAAGTTTCTGCCAATATGTACTCAGATTCAGAATTTAAGAGCTTCATCACAGAGTAAAGAGTCTTAACAGCAATGCTGCTTTCACGCAAGTCCTTTCGAGTATTAAAGATGCCAGCAAGAGCCGCTGCTGACTTGGCACGAGTCTCTTCTTTTGGAGAGTTTAAAATCTTGATAATTGTCTCGATTGCATCATTTGAAGCACTACCTTCACGCAATAAATCAGTAAGTGGGACCGCGGAAAGCAAACTTTTTAAAGCATCCAGAACATAAACCTTAGATTCTGGAAGATCACTGGTTAGCAATGCATTAAGTTGACTTATAGTTGCCGTATCTGTTTTGTGAATCAAGTGGTTTAAAGTCTTTGAAGCAATCTCTTTCCCATTTGACGTTCCGTTTTTTAATAGCCACAACAAAGAAGGAACAGCATCAGCACTCTCAACACATTCTCGTATGTCTTCACTGTGATTACAGAGATTCCCAAGAATTGTTGCAGAATCTTCTTTAGCTTTTGCAGATCCGGTTTCAAGAATTTGAACAAGTGGCGGTATGCCACCAGCAGCAGTGATGGCCCACTTGCTGTCATCATTCTCATTGGACAAAAGACAAAGCAATGCAACAGCACACTCCTGTTGCTGCTCTGATGAAAGCCCAAGAAGAGAAATCAACATCTGAATTCCCTCTCGACCCTGAAGAGCGTACCACAAACTACCTTCATTTTTGCAGAGGATAAGTAGAGATTTTATCAACTCATCCTGAACTTCATTAGTTGCCATTGTGATTAAACCAACCAACAAACGTTTCGAGTCAGCATTAGCAAGTCTGCTTGAGAGTATAGGGTTTCCATACAAACTTGCAAGAGCTTCTATCGTGCGTTCTTGAACCAAAAAGGGTAAATTCGGTTTAAACTGCTTGATTAAAGTCAACTCAACATCTGTAGGATCCGATGCTTTACTAGATTCTGCTTTGACATCATAAATCATAAGAGCAGAAGCTAAAGCCCCTAATGTATCAGCTATCTGTGCAGGTGAAGTGCACGATTCAAGACTTTGACCAAGGCTCGAGATTACATAAGATAAACCTCCAGAAATATTAGCAAGAGCGCACATTGCATTTTCCTGTAAAGCTTGTGCATGCTCACCTTGCATAAATTCCTTTGAAGGAGCTATTGTAGCATTGATAAGAGAAGGAATACCATTAGAACTTGCAATCTCCTTTCTTGCTTCTTTGCACTGAGCTGAAAGGGATTTTAAAGCAGCTGCTGCTTGTGCTCTTACTGGAGCTTCATTACCAGGACCCAATAGCTTTAGAAGTAGTTTTGTAGCTTCAGCATCTATTATCCTATTACAAACAGATGCATCATCCATCATCATGGATGCCAGCAGGAAACAAACATTTGCTTGAGTGCTGGATTCTTCAGCTGTAAGTAGCTTTACAAGTATATCCTCTCCGCCAGCTTGGATTGTTGCGGACCAAAACCCCTCAGTGCTGCTGCAAAGGTTTCTTAAAGCTCCAGTCAACAAATCATCAACTAAATGTCCACCTTTGAACCCTTTTTCTAACTGCTTCCACAAAACTGGCACAACCCCTTCAGTGGAAAAGATTTTGGACCCAACATGATCTTTTGCTCCACCTTGAGAAACAGCATAAATGGTCTTTGCAGCTGCGATTCTTCCTTCTACTGAAGTTGACTTCAAAAGACCGAGAAGCGGAGGAATGCAGCCACCGAGCAATACTTTGACCCGTAGCTCGTTTTCCTTGCACAATGAGCCTAAAACAGTTGCTGCTTGCATCTTGACTCCAAGTGACCCTGATCTTAAAAGAGAGACTAATACTGGAACTGCTTGAGAATGAGAACCAACAGCACTAAATGCATTTGCACGCGTATCTATCAGCTCTAGTAACTGCTTTAAGTTATACTCTTTGTCTTGTGTAGATAATGAACTTTGTCGCAACTGCTCGATGCATTGGGCAACGCTTGCTAATGTCCCATCTGGATCCTCCATATTACTGCCACCTCTGCATGCAGAAAAGAGAACACTCAACAAATATACAGCTGGTCTATCATGGCCTCAATTTTTTAAAATTTAAAAAATCTTATATATAATACGCTGGAACCGTCACATTAAAAAAATGTGCAATTATTGGATGATGCATCAAACTGGTTGCAATGCATGTAGTCTACTCATCTATTAGCTAAAGTTTGGCAATTACATAAGAATTTTATAATCTTTCAGGAAAAATATATTCAATACCAAACTGAATATCAGCAAGGAAAATCTTAATTGGAAAATATTCAGTCAGTTACTTTTGCAAGGCCAATGTCTCACTTGTTAACCGTTACATATCAGAAAGTATACACCGGTACGTTAACTAAAACTAAAGTAAACATTACAAATAACCCATGCTTTACCACAAATAGTTTAAGAAGTGTATGCAAAAGATACTAAACAAAAGAAGCAACAAACTTCTGAAACTATTGGTCTGTATAATTAACACCAACAAGATTGTAAGGATTTTCATTACAGAAACTGTGGTCTGCAATAGAAATTTGGGACGTCATAAATTATATTATTCTCTGTTACAAAAAAGGTATTCTTTTGATTATGATTCAAACGAAATAGAGTTAATGACCACCTAGACTTATGAATTCAAAATATTGCAACTTAACACTCATATTCTGCATTAGCTATTTTTCTATCGTTCACATGCTTGCAAATTTAGCAATCTAAAGGTACACTTGACTAGATTATTCTGAACAAAAAGCATGACAATAAGGATGGAACCCCAAGTTAAGCCAGAAAAAAAAAGATGGAAAGGATAAAATGAATATACATTATGCATATGTATAACTAGCCACTTGCAAAAGGACACTCCATTTAGGGGATTTAAACAAGATGTGGATACATTCACTAGGAGAGAAAGAGACATGCATACTTGAATGAATAACTGGATACAACTAGGAACAAGTTACCTAACAAATTGCATGAAGTAATTAAACTGACCTTGAACCCATCTTTATGATTGATTGTGGAGTAGCAGGCTCTATGTCATGAGGTCTAGTATCCCCATTTCTATCCTGCATTTGGTGAAGTATCAATGAAATTGTCAAAAGTTGTAAGATATAACAAACCACTAGTAAACTTGTTTTTGCCCAGCCCCTTAACTTGAGATATTTCAAGCGATCTTAATATTTTTTTTTCCTTTAATATTCCATAGCAGCATAGCTCAGCAGTGTGAAGCACTTTAATATTTTTCAAATCAGTTTCAAAGCAGTCAAGTTTCAGTCTTGATATTCAATTGGTTAACATTATCTAGGTGCTAACGTTATAGCAGCAGAAAGAACAATAGGATACCATACATTAGGAACTAATAATATATATCATTTCTTCTCTAACGAACTGCCTTATTAAAAAAAAATAAAAGTAAGACTAGAGAGAATTCTGCAGTTATACCAAATCAGAAAGAAAGTACAACTTAATGTTAATATAGCATTCATAAGAATACAGTCTTCCTCTAAAATCACAAGAGGCATAGATAGATCAGCACAAAATAAGAGTGACTGAAGCTTTAACCATTTATCTCAACTTATTCCCAACCCTAATTATGTTGACAGCAACCAGAAGTTCAAACATCGCACTGAACGACTCACAGTAGGTAGCATTATTACTATTAAGTGATCTAGTAAACAGTTGAAAAAGTGGAGTAACTAAGTACCTGATCACTAGTGGCAAGACTACTGCCATTGCTGCTTGAAGAATACGCCCGACCTACAGCCGCCGCCATCTGGCTATAACAATAACAATAATAATAATAATCCGACTCTTACTTCAAATCGGATCCACATCCAATCATGTATCACAATCTGAATACCTGTGCCTGTGGAAATCGAATCACCAAATTAAAACTCATTAATTCCATTACAAAGTAACCTAATTTGATCCATAAAACATAAGATCAAGCGGAATTGGAATACCTGATTACACCTAGCTTAATTATCGAATTGAATCAATAAGAGCTAACAAATAATAATAATAATAATAATAATAATATAAATGAATGAAGAGAAGAGAAGAGAAATGCAAGGATAAGATCGTGTGGAATGAATACGAAGCAAATTGAAATGAATGCAGAGAATGTAGGCTGGAGGAATATTGGTGAGTATTGACTGAAACTAACTAACCTGCAGTGTCAGATTAGATCTGGTGTTTTTTTGCTCTTAACGGATTTGATGGATCGTAGCAGGTAAGTGACGATGAGATGAGAGAGAAAGAGTATATAATTATAATCACAGAAAGAAAGAAAGAAAGAAAGAAAGGGTTCGTTGCTTGCTTGGGGCATGTGGGGTTTTACTACCGGACACATGACACTTCACATCAACTTGCTGCTGTTAGAACAGCTTCACTAGTAAGGTTGTCTTGCTAATATTTATTTTATTATTATTATTATTATTATTATTATTATTATTGAAAATAAGGAAACACTTTTTGACATTTATTTTATAGAAAATTAACTAAATAGCCCTTTTGGAGAGAGAGAAAATGTAATCTAGCCTGTGAGATTTCAATTTTCAAAAATAGCCCATCAAATCCAACGTCCTCGTGAGTTTTTGATATTCCCTATTAGTTTTCGTGGACGAATCAAAATCTGCCATGTGTTTTTCATTCTCACCTACCACGCTAGTATTCATCCCAAATCTGTCTGAACGTTACTTTTGACATCAAATATAACCTGAAGAAAATCAACTTTAACGTGATGTTTCAAGTTGTTTTCATCGGCAACGTTAGTTTTCAAAAAAGATGGTTTTTGTGTTTTTTTTGAAATTCATCTCCAAAAATGAATTTCAAATGAATTTCGCCTTTTAAAAAAATCATTTTCATCATCCTCTTCATCCAACTCCAAGCTCTAATAATAGAGCGAGTGACCAGTCCCTGTCTTTGTTCTTGTAGAAAGCCATTAGATTTTGCAGATGATCATAACTAAAATGAATATCTATATCCACATGAATATTACGTATCTATCTATCTACCCAATAATATAAATCTTACTGGAAAGAGGTGCTATATCCCAATGCAAACCTTTCAACTTCGGCTTCAACACCGGCACCCGGCGGTGGCGGCATCGACACCGTCTTTTTACTTTCAGACACAACAGGCGATGATCCTGTCGGAGACAAGAACTTGTCCTCGGAGTCCGTGAAACAACAACACTCGTCTACGTTGTGTTGGTTATGATTATGATAAATATTTTGTTGGGGTAATGGCGGCAGTGGGTGGAGCTCCGGTGAACCCATGGTGGTGGTGGTGGTGGGTTGTAGTGGGTGCTTGGAGTTGAAGCAGTGGTGGTGGTTTGTCGGAGGTGGGGTGGTTGGCCGGAAACAGGCGGTGGCTGTCGGAGGATGGTGGTTTGTGGTGGTGGTTGTGGCGGTGTAAGAGGGTGGTGAGTATGGTGGAAATAATAAGAATGAAAATGAGAGTGTGAGTGAAAGGAATAGTATTTTTTTGGAAGTGTGTGATTTGGAAGAAGGTGATGATGGGAGGGTAATGGAGGTGATGTTTGCCGGAAAAGTGGGGATGGTAGTGGTGGTGGGGAAGAAGGGGTGGTTGTGAGGTTTACAATAGAAGAAGAAAATGAACTTTAATTGAAAATCGTCTCCGAAGTTGAAATTCATTTTTGGAGATGAATTTCAAAATAACTTTAAAACCCGTAATTTTGAAAACTCACGTTGCCGATGAAAACAGCTTGAAACATCACGTTAAAGTTGGTATTCTTCAGGTTATATTTGATGTCAAAAGTAACACTTCAGACAGATTTGGGACGAATACTAGCGTGGTAGGTGGGAATGGAAAACACATGGCAGATTTTGATTCGTCCACGAAAACTCACGGGGAATATCAAAAGCTCACGAGGACGTTAAATTTGGTGGGCTATTTTTGGAAATTGAAATCTCACGGGCTAGATTGTCTTTTCTCTCTCTTCAAAAGGGTTATTTAAGTAATTTTCTCTTTATTTTAAAGTAAAATGTCATTTTCGTCCCTAAATTTTGATAACTTTTACGAATTTCCTCAAAGGACCATTAAAGTTTCAAGACTTTTGTCAATTTCATCAAAATCATTAACTCTGTTCATTTCTTAAGGTTAAATGAGGTTTAATTACTAAAATACCCTTACTATCAGAATAGAAACAAAAAAAATTACTAATTTTCAACCCTTATATTATTTGTATCATCTTCAACATATTGAAGTTTGAAACCCTACAACTCACTTGAACCACCATTGGCCACCACATCTAGCATAGCACCGGCTCCGACCACCAAAATTGCCGCACACCTCCACCTTCACATAACGTGATCATCAGATCTAGAAAACTCCAGCCTACCCATACCAAACGGCTCAATCGTTGGCCAAAAGAACACCGCAAATTTTGGCTCAAATCCGGTGAAACACACTTCTTCGGTATACAAGAACACCGCAAAAAAACGACAGAGAAGGTTTTGAGATTCTGATGGCAAATCAAAATCTCAGCTATAGTTCCCGTTTAGCGGCGTTGGTTGATTTTAAAGAGGGGGAAGGAGAGTTGATGGTGGTTGATTTTCATATTGTAGTAGGGGTCTTAATAATAATTTTATAACATTTTTAACAAATTTATTTTGTGTTTTTTAAACTTGCTATTTTTTTTCCTTTTCACTAAACTATATAAAATATTTAGATAATTTGCTACCTAGCATTCCGGATGCATCGCTGTAAACCAACTCTTGAAACATGTGTATCCACTAGAGAACAATAACTATGTTTTTTTTAGAAACATAACTAAAACATCAAGGTTCTTATATAAGTAAGTGATTGATGCAATTATCTTTCATTAATGTAAACGCATTGTCTTTTATACATGATTGTATTAAATTTTATTGTATCTTAGTAATATTCATTTAATTAAGATTTAACACCTGGAATGCTTATGTATACCTTGTGGCGTGGATTCTTTTATCAAGTCTTAACTTAAATGTTACATTTTGTAAGATACATCATACACTAACACTTATGTTATATGTTGTTATTATCTTTGTATTATTGTTCTTAGCATTATAATAATTATGTTCTTGTAGATCATCACCTGAAATACTTATTTATACGTTGTGGTGTAGATCCTTTTATCAAGACTAGTTAAAAGAACGCACATTTAAAGGTCTTGTTCTTGAACTAACCTTAATATGTCACTTGTTGTATTTACCTTTATATATCATGTCTTTAGACATCATAATAAATATGTTTTTTTATAAACCATACACCTAAAATACTTATGTATACCTTGTAATGTGGATCATTTTATCAAGATTGGTTAAAAGATCACATACTTAATGGCTTTGTTCTTGAACTAATCTTCGTTGGATTACAGTGGTGATCAGTCAACGATTTAACTTTTAAACCCGGTTTAATAAAATTGGTTTCATAATTATTAATCACATTAATAATAGAATACGCAGCGGGATACAAAAGGAGTAATCATCACTTTTTGGAACCGTACAGGATCCGGTTACAAGCAATACGAGCACGAACCCGAAACAACCAAAGTAAATAAATAATATTCACGACATTATTTAAGTTTGTCTCGGTTAATAAATAACCGGTTGAGACACCGTGGGCTAACGAACAACGCTAGGTGACTAAGCGAGACAACGACCGACGATGGTGGTGCACGACGACAACCGGCAGCGTTGGTGGTAGCTTGCGGCAGTGGCGGTGGCGGCTGTGGTGGTGCGGGACAGCATCGGCAGTAGCTGTGAAGCTGCGGCAGCAGCTGAACAACAGCGGCAGAGAGCAGGCAATAGTGGTGGCGACCTGTGACGGCCGGTGGCAGTGCTCGGGAGGCCGGCGGCTGGTTGGGGAAGCAAGATAGGAGAGAATACTTGGTGGCTAGGGTTATCACTTGTGTTATGATAATATTATTAGGTTAACTAATTATAATAACTAGTTAAGCTAATATGGGCCACCAAGCCAATCTCTTACAATCAAGCCCAATCCACATATTATTATCTCGTTAATATGTCAAAACCCGGTAAACATGCTTAAGCGGATTTCACATTCGTTACCCAAGTTGTAAATCGCACGGGTCATAAACCGGTCGGTCACGTTGACTTAACCGAGCCGGTCCATAATTCCAACAGTCTCCCGCTTGGACGGTCTCTAGTTAAGTTGATCAACGCTGACAGCCAACGGTGCTCTAGCTACACATAGTTGCCCCCAACAGCTTATGACATTTTAAATTCATTAACCAAAAGATCTTGGAAAACACTATTGCAAGATAATGAACTTATAGTTATCATTGTCATCTATCCTTTCTTTATAAGACACCAATTGAACAATGAGACATGGATCAGATTCAATCTCATATGGCGTTCAATCATTATTGTTCTCGATCTAGAATCAAAGTGGTCCAATCAAACACACAGTAAGTTTGGGTGAGGCCTCACACTTCACCTATTTGAATCATCGAGGGTGCCAAGATGTCTAACTGTTACATATCATGTAAGAGTACAGAATTACATCTTGATTACATACAACTCCCACTGAACTTCAAAATATTCCCAACCAATGCCTTTATAGTCGGCAGTTACGCGAAAACGGTTGACACTGATCAAAGAATAGCCTTTAGTAAACGAAAGTTCTAATATGTATCTCAGGTCTAAGGATACTAAATGAGTATACCAATATCAAATACATCTTATGACTAAGATCCATGAAGATGATTTGATGCGAGTTACATCCAACGTCATTCATAATGAGGTCTGTGAGTTTGGAAGTTAACTCCTTGAGTTCAAAGTCAGATAGTCTTAGTTTAGAATCGTTCCCACGAGTCTGACCGACTACAGATAATTTAGAATACAATATTCAAGGATTAAACGTATTAAAATGAACACAGTTATAATATTCAACGTTTGCATTTAACCATTAAATCAAAAGTGAACTCAAAAGTATAATTGTTTAAATGGTCATACATCCAAATACTAAATTAAAACAAATGACTAGCTAATCTAAGACCGATAGCATTCCTGTGTTGGTCATGTTTGTCCTGAGTCATCGGCTTAGTGAACGGGTCTGCTAGGTTTTGATCTGTGTCTACTTTGCTTATTATGATGTCACCTCGTTCCAGTATTTCCCGTATAAGGTGGAACTTCCTTAGAATGTGCTTGGCTCTGTGATGATATTTGGGCTCTTTAGCCTGAGCAATAGCACATGTGTTATCACAGAACACCCCGATTGGTTTATGAATACTCGGAACCACATCGATGTCAGTGATGAACTTCTTCATCCGAGCAGCTTCCTTAGCAGCATCTGATGCAACTATGTATTCAGACTCAGTGGCTGAATCTACCACCACACTCTGCTTGGAGCTTTTCCAGTAAATATCTCCTCCATTGAGGGTGAATACAAATCCCGATTGTGAGCGAGAATCATCTCGGTCAGTATGGAAGCTAACATCAGTGTAACACCTTACAGTGAGCTCTTCTTCCACTCCTCCAAACACCAAGAACATATATTTGGTCCTCTTCAGGTACCTTAGAATGTTCTTCACTGGGTCCAATGGGCAACGCCAGTACTTTTCTGAAAACGGCTAGTCATGCTTAAAGCATACAAGACTTCATGTCTAGTGCATACATAGCTACATGATAGAGCCAATCGCTGAAGCATATGGAATTGCTTGCATGTGCTTTGTCTCAATGTCCCGTTGCCGGAGATTGCGATTTGCTTAACAGGTTCCTTTAGCAATGGGAACAACTCCTTTCTTGGAATTGTACGTTAAGAAGCATGCCATGACCTTGTCTATGTATGTACTTTGACTTAGCCCTAGAAGTCGCCTAGACCTATCTTGGTAGATCATGATTCCCAGAATATAAGCGGCTTCACCAAGATTTTTCATTGCGAAACAAGATCCTAACCAGTGCTTAACTTCCTTAAGCATAGGAATGTCATTTCCAATGATCAATATATCATCCACATACATGATGAGGAATGATATAGTGCTCCCACTAGCCTTTTTGTAAACACAAGGCTCATCTTCATTTTTGATAAAACCAAACTCTTTGATTTTCTCGTCAAAATGAAAATTCCAGCTGCGAGATGCTTGTTTGAGTCCATAAATGGACTTATTCAGTTTGCACACCCTATTAGGATATTTAGAATCAACAAAACCTTCAGGATGAACCATATAGACATATTCCGACAAGTGTCCATTAAGAATAGCAGTTTTGACATCCATTTGCCATATCTCGTAGTCATAATACGCAGCTATGGCAAGTACCATCCTTATTGACTTAGTCATAGCAACGGGCGAGAAGGTTTCATCATAGTCAACCCCTTGAGTTTAAGTAAAACCTTTCACTACTAGCCGTGCTTTATAGGTCTGTACATTTCCATGCATGTCGGTTTTTCTTTTGAAAATCCACTTGTTCCCTACTGTCCGACCTTTGGAGGGTAGCTCAATCAAGTTCCAAACTTGATTGTCATGCATAGATTGCATCTCGGCGTTCATGGCTTCTTGCCATGTAACACCGCGTAAAATACCCCTTAGAATTTAGCCACTTATGTCAATCTTATAAACTCTAGGGACTAAAATTGGAATTCTAAAAATTTCAACCTATCGCGATACGCGACAGGATAACAATAAACCCATCGCATAATGCGATGGACTTGCACACAAATCGAAATTTTGACGGCTTCGCGATACACTACGGCCTAATCTATAGGACCATCGCGTAACGCGATGACTTCGTTAAGCAACCGGATACACGTGTTCAACCACATGTTACCACGTGGCACGATATGACAGGCCACGTGGCAACACATGGCATTCTCACAAAAATTGCGGCGTCACGAAACGCGATGACCCGCTATATACTCCATCGCGTATCGGGATGGAGTGAAATTTTCACCTATAAATAGGAGGTTACGGGATTGAACCCGTTTCATCCCAAAAAACCTTCATTTACTCATAAGCCTATGGAAGCGTGCCCGATTTCCGTGACGAGCCTATAATGGTTGGTTAATCTGTATATGCTTTAGTTCGTTTATTTATTAGTTTTAATCGTTTATTTAAGGAACTTCGAAACTTCATGCATGTGTTATTGTATTTCAGGTCACATGTGTTAAAGCTCTTAATTTGGACCTGCTGATGCATGTATTGAAGACCTGGGACGTCCAGCACGTGAAACGAGATAGATTAATAAAGTTTGCTGGTGACAAGCACCATCACGATACGCGATGGGCTTGCTTGAGGACCCATCACGTATCGCGATGGGATGTTTTTAATGATGTTGACTTCTGGTCCATCGCGATACGCGATGGGGTGTGCAGACGGGCTGTTAGGGTTTTATACCCATTTTTCATCATAATCGATTTTATCTCTTTTTTTACGAAGGCAGGCGATTTTCAGAGGTTCCAAGGGGCGATTCCATCATTCTATCTTGTGTCAAAATCATATACATGCTCCATATCATCCATATCGAAGATCTAACGATGTCAAGGCTCGGCTAATCTCCTAGAATCTCACCCGGGAATGTATAGGTTGTAATCTTTTCAGTTTTCTCGTGTGACTGAGAACACTTATGTATAATTGTTTATGGTTGATATATGATTATTGATGTTTGGTATTTCCGTGTGTTCAATCGGTTTAGGTTTACGTTGGTCTGAACGATTTGTTACCAGTTTCTAGATAATTGATCATATGAATGTTTGATTAGATTAAATACGATAAAACATATAATTTCCCTTAACTGAGTCACACTGGCAATGACTGTTTGATAACCAGTGCCGTGTGTAAAGCGATTGTTGATGTCTAAGGTTTTGTCTGATGATCAGTCTGCAGTTAACTGTTAATAATTAATCTGCTAGGTTGCATGAGATCACTGTAGGTTGTTTACTTGAATTCCCGGGTGTGATTTGTTCATGTTAATTGATTGAAACTTGGTTATTTGTTTCCTTGATTAATTCTAAAACTAAACTATTTGCTTGTGTGATTAGCACTAAAAACCAGTTATTTCATAATACTAAATCTGTTACACGATTTGCATTGATCACATACTCCTGGTGGATACGATACCTTACTTATCCTATCTATATAGTTTAACTAGGTTTTTGAATGACTCAAACGACGGTCATCAGCCAGCGTTACGTTTTCTCGAAGTTCATGCAAGTATCAAAGTTCTAATCAAGTAATCGATCGTATAAGCGACTTAGATCAATATCCTACCCATTCACATCTTATTAAGTGTCCGTATTAAGGTAGGATTTGTGGTTATGTTATTTAAGTTATATCTTAGACTTCAATCAAGGCTATGGCCTTCAACCTTGAAAGTATTTTATAACATTCACAAAAGATTTTCATAAGCGTCGCTTCTTGTTGAAGTAATGTTAACAAAGTTACATTTTGACGGGCATGTAGTAACTATAAGGGGGATATCACTAGTAGTGAGTTTCTTGCCTAAGGAAAAGTAATTCGTATAAATCCCAATCAACCGCGGAACCCGTTTACTTACCTGGAGAAACTCACCAACGTGTTAGAACCTATTAAGTCAAAGCATGCTATATCAAACGTCACATTAAAGCAAATGTTTTCATTCAAAGACAAAGTTAAAAAATTTATCAAGATTAAGCTTAAGGGCAATAGCTTAATCAATAAACACAATCCAATATTTATAAGAACCTATTTATGTATAGGTTAATATCATTCTCAATCAAAAAAGGTTTCAAACGCACCGACAGTACAGGTGAATACATTAAACCTTTTCAGTAAAAGGCAGATGTATATTCTTAAAAGATAGATGAATTGTTTATCTTATAAGGGTCGGTCAAAAGTTCATGCAAAAGTTTTAAAATGTTATAATACAAAATTGAAAATAAAAGTAACTCAGACCGATTACACATGTGTCTGGATCCAAACATAACTGAACAAGCAGCATGCTAAAAATCAGTCGGCAACAGCTCCCAGAGACCTCTTGAATTGTGTGTGTATGACAGTGGTACAAAATCCCGAAAATAATGGATATTTCTGCTATGCTCGTACGGAAAACTATTTGTATTGTAACTATGCTTTAAATATTTTTAGAGTCATACGTGTTCACCAGCACATAGTTGATGTATTTTTCTCACCCATTGCAGGCAACTAAATATTAGTATGCTATAGCAAGGATTTGAGTCATCATGGAAATAGAGGCTCCTAGGCCCTAAGTTAGGGTGTGACATGTCATTTCTCGGATTCCGGATCTAAGACAACAGATTTGTAGTTAGTAGGTTCGTCATTTGACTCGGCTACTAATAGGACTTCGGGACCATATAGATGCCATAGGTATTTAGAATTTGGTATGCGAGTCCTACTACTTCTGCGAACGCTCGTGTTTATGTCCGATGTATCAGCAACAACATCTTGTTGATCAGACGCTCCAACTTCCTCAGCGGTTGTTTGTGGTCCTTGAATTTCTTCAAGTTCGATAATATTATATTCAGTTCCTTGACCGAGAATTTCTTTTTCGAGGAAGTGGCCCTTGCTTTTGATAGAAATCAAATTTGTATCAGAGTGGAAGAAATAATATCCGCTTTGGTTATAGTACTCAACAAAAACAACTTTTACGCCGCGGGGATCGAGTTTGTTATCAGGATCACTGGTGACATATACATCGCATCCCCATACTCTAAGGAAACACAAATTGGGCTTACGTCCATGCCATATCTCATATGGGGTTTTGTTTACCTTTTTAGTTGGATCCATTATAACAATGCGGGCGATGGCCATAAGGGCAAAGCTCCAAAAGGAGTGAGGCAAGTTAGTTCTACACATTATTGATCGGACCGTGTTTAGCAAGGTTCGATTTCTCCTCTCGCTCACGCCATTATGTTGGGGTGAGCCAGGTGGAGTGAGTTGTGAAACAATTCCACGCTCCTTTAGATGATTGATGAACTCTGACTTGATATACTCTCCACCTCGATCTGATCGAAGCATTTTAATATTTTTTTCGAGTTGGTTTTCCACTTCGTTTTGAAACTCTCTGAACATTTCAAAAGTTTCATGTTTGTGTTTCATAAGATACACATAAGCATATCGACTATAATCGTCAATAAAAGAAACGAAGTATCTTTCATGATTTCTGGATCGACATAGTTCTGGAAGGGCCGCATACATCGGTATGTTTAAGTCCTAACAAATCCCCTGCTCGTTCACTTTTATGAGTGAATGAGTCATTGGCGAGTTTTCCAGCTAAACAAGACTCATAGTCGTCAAAAGAGTATGGTCATGTGGATTCAAGAATCCTTTCGAATTAGAGTCTTTTAACTCGTGCCTTTCTTATGTGACCAAGTCGGCAATGCTATAGAAATATATCATTGATGCCAGATCTGATACTTTAGAAAGATTAAATACATTATTATTAATTTGAACATCAATCTCATAAATACCATTTAGAGGTACCACTATTGGTCACACTCCTAGGCCCTAAGTTAGGGTGTGACAAGTTGGTATCAGAGCCACCGATTTCAACGAATTAGGTATTAAACATTAGTACCTAAGCTTTAACCTTAAAGTTATTATTATTTACTTCGTAGGGATAAGATAGGATTGGTAATCTTCCTATCCCTAAATTTAACTAAGTGCAGATGTCTTATATAAACTATCTTGGTCATAGACACTGAGTAGCCATTCGAACTAAGTCGACATCCATTCGCAAACCATCTGATTTGACGAGCAGTAATAGTTATTACACCAACTTCTTTGGTCAAAACCAACCAATCATTCTGATGCTACCCTATCGGAGTCAACCCGTATATCTCTCGGGAAGCCAGCAATGTCCAATCGAAATCTCTGATGATACTGCCGAGAACATACCTCAAATCATTCATCTTAAATCCCACCTTTTCATCCTTTTGAAGAAATAGAAGTTCAAAGAAAGATTAAGCAAGAGGTTAGATCTGAATCATCAAGTTGGATGAACTGTCACTCCGATCAGAGCAGATGGCACTTTGGATCACCACCACCAAACTATCAATACCATGTTCCACAGACCACTGAAGGACCGAGTCGAAAGCCTAAGATGAGGGTTACTATGCCCTATGAGAAAATATCTTTCAAGCACCAATCAATAATCTTTTTGGATCAGAGGAAGAAGAAGAAGAAGAAGAAGAGGAAAACGAAAATCCTCATTTTCCGCCATATGTCGGACCAAGACCCTCGATCTCCCAACAAGCCAATGAGATACGAGAGGAAGCTAACCTTATCGAGGAATTCTACACAAACAATATTCCTGATGAGGAGATGCATGCATATGTTGCAAACCCATATTTATAACCAAGAGAAAACACATATCTCTTCCCAACTGCATCTGCACCAATGAGATATCCTAAACCACCAAATGCGGTGATGGACGAGCTGCGGAATGAGAAAGTGGATAAAAAGAAAGTAGGAAAGAAAATAATTAAGAAATATGACAAGATGAAAAGTCTTGTTAAGAAGTGGATTAGAGATTAAAGATAATATAGTTGTTACAGACTGTTGTTTGATGTTGTATTATCTTTTCTGTAAAATAAATAATGTATGAAAGTGTGTTACTCTTTTAAAAATTAAAACCTTGTCTTATTCATGTACAACATGTCTGGACAAGGAAAAGCTAACAGTGATCCAGAAGTCCAAATAAACAACAAAGAAAAGCCTATAAAAGAAAATATTCAAGCGATACCGAATGAATACGTGCTTGGTATTCGTGATTTAAGAAAAGTGGCTGTACACCCACTTTATGAACTTATGAAAAGTTATCCTAGTTGAACCGCTTCTCATTCGAACAAGAGAAATAGTCGTAGTAGAAGAGAAACACTAAACTCAAGAAAAGAAACTAACGAGAAACTTAAAGGAAAGAAAGTAATAAAAAGGAATCAGAATAAAATAAGAAGGAGGAGAGTGTCAGAGCTCGACTGCAGAGACGAGCTTCGTGATAAAACCAAGAAACTTAAGATACAAGGAGGTTGTGATTTTAAGGTTTTCAAAGTTTACAATCCAAAAGAATTCCATGGTGACAAGGGAGCAATCGTTACCCTACAATGGTTGGAGGAGATGGAGTCCATTGTACTGATTAGTAAATGTACCGAAAGGGAAAATGTACTGTATGCCTCCCAGATGTTTAAAGGGGAGGCATTAGAGTGGTGGAATACCCTTATAGAGGTTAGGGTAGGGAAAGCTTGTATAATTTGGAATGGGGAACTTTCAAAGAAATGATTATGAAGAATTTTTTACCAATTCACGAGATAGATCGGATCCAAACAAGTTATGGAACCACAAAGTCGTAGGAACAAATCTTAAAGAATACAACACAAAATTTTTGGAATACTGTCGGATTGTTCCACACTTAGTCGCTCCCGAATTGAATAAGGTAACTCGTTACATATACGGACTACCTATTGAAATACGTGACTTGGTTCGTCCACATATGCCATCGAAAACCGAATCCGCTATGGAGTTAGCAAGGTACTTAATGGATGGCATGGTTCGAAATAGGGATGAAAGAAAGAAAGATGATGTAAAATCAACTATTGGAGGAAAGGTGAAGAAGGTTGAAAAGAAGAGGGAAGGAATGTTCAATTACACCCGAACAATTTGTAAAACTTGTGGGAAAAGGAATTATGGAAAGTGTTTACGACAAACCGACACTACCCGATTTAATCCTACAACCTATAATTTCTGCAAGAAAATAGGTTATGTTGAAGCATGTTGTAGAAGAAAGACTTTGGTTTGTTTTGATTGTGGGAAAAAATGGCATTTAGTACCGATTGCCAGAAAAGGAAACCAGCAACAACAACAGCAGGAATAGGTGGTAGTGGTGTCAAGACTGATGCCAAGAAAGGAAACGTGCGAGTCTTCATGCTTGATACCCAGAAGGCTGAAGACATACCGAACGTGATCACTGGTACGTTTCCTATCAATAATGTTTATGCTAGGGTTTTGTTTGAGTCAGGTGCTAACCAGAGTTTTATAGATTATAAATTTAGTTGTCTATTAAATGAACCTCTATTTAAGTTAGACAATCATTATGAAGTCGAAACGGCTTATGGAAATTTGATTAGAATAACTGAGGCCTTAAGTAATGTAAGGATTTATTTGGCCGATCACGTCATACCTGTACGATTGTTACCCATGATATTGGGAGGTTTTGATGTAGTGTTAGGTATGGATTGGTTATCAATTAATCAAGCTCGTATACTATGTAATGATAAGGTAATTGATATTCGAACACCCAATAAAAAACCATTCGTATAACCGGTGATAAAGAAGTGGTAAAGGTAGGAATAATTTCTAAAATAAAAGCAAGTCGTTGCTTAGGTAAGGGATGCCTCTCATTCATGGCCTACGTAACAAAGGAACTTGAACCCAGGAAAATGGAAGAAGTACCGATTGTTTCCGAATTCCAGGATGTATTTCCAAATGAGCTACCAGGAACCCCACCAGATAGGGAAGTAGAGTTTAGAATCGACCTCATACTAGGAACTTCACCGATAGCTAAGTCTCCTTATAGACTAGCACCTACCGAAATGAAAGAGTTGAAGAAACAATTGGATGAATTGTTAGAAAAAGGGTTTATACGACCAAGTTCATCACCATGGGGAGCTCCGATATTATTTGTTAAAAAGAAGGATGGACCGATGAGAATGTGCATTGATTATCGTGAGCTAAACAAAGTTACGATCAAGAACAAGTACCCATTACCAAGGATTGATGACCTGTTTGATCAGCTCCAAGGAGCGAGCTACTTTTCCAAAATTGATCTTAGATCAGGATACCATCAGTTGAAGGTGCAAGAAGAAGATATACCAAAGACGGCCTTCAGAACTCGATACGAACATTATGAGTTCACCGTTATGCCTTTTAGACTCACTAATGCTCCAGCAGCTTTCATGGACATGATGAATCGTATCTTCAAACCATATCTTGACAAGTTTGTTATTGTATTCATTGATGACATTCTTATTCATTGGATGTCCAAAAAAGATCATCAAGTTCATCTCAAGATCATACTTGAAACCTTAAGGAAAGAAAAGTTGTATGCCAAATTCTCGAAATGTGAATTTTGGTTACCCGAAGTTCAATTTCTTGGTCAATTGTAAACGAGAAAGGTATTCAAGTAGATCCAGCAAAGATTGAAGCCATTACGAAATAGGAGAAACCCAAAGTACCGACTCAAGTCAGAAGCTTTCTAGGATTAGCCGGATACTACAGAAGATTCATTCAAGACTTCTGTAGAATAGTTGTCCCATTAACTTCACCCACTAGAAAATCAGTTAAGTTTGAATGGGGACCAAAAAAAGAATAAGCATTTGAAACGCTTAAACAAAAGTCAACCAATGCACCTATCTTGGCCTTGTTAGAAGGACTGGATAACTTTACCATATACTGTTATGCTTCGCACACGTGTATGGGATGTGTTCTAATGCAAGGAAAGAAAGTCATAGCTTATGCTTCAAGACAACTAAAAATCCATGAAAAGAATTACACCACACGACCTTGAATTGGGCGCTATAATTTTCACATTAAAACTATGGCGACATTATTTGTATGGTGTTAAATTCATGGTATATATTGATCACAAAAGTTTGAAGCATATTTTCGATCAAAAAGAGTTGAATATGAGACAAAGACGTTGGATGGAAACTCTCAATGATTACGATTGTGATATCGTATACCACGAAGGAAAAGCCAACGTTGTGGCTGATGCCTTAAGTAGAAAAGAACATGAAAAGCCAAGGAGAGTTCGAGCTCTCATATTGGAACTCAAAATTGATATCAGATTAAGGAAGCTCTGAAGTTGGCACTGGAAGAAGGGAATATTAAAGCCGAAAAAGAAAATGGTACCTTTGATCAATTGGTTAAAGGAAGTGATGAAATACTTAGACTCGGCAAGAGAATTTGGATACCGATAATCAGAAACTTAAGAGAGAAGATTATCGAAGAAGCACATAAGTCAAAGTACATGATGCATCCAGGTAGTAAAAAGATGTATCATAATCTAAAAGACGATTATTGGTGGATTGGTATGAAGAACGATATTGCTCTATATGTTACCAAATGCTTGATGTGTTCCGAAGTAAAAGTCGAACATCAAAAGCCGTTAGGATTATTACAACAACCAGAAATACCAATATGGAAATGGGATATGATAACCATGAATTTAATTATGATACCAATTGTAGAAACGTCATAGAGCCCGGACCTAGCCGCTAACCCGAATACATCAATCATACAATACGAACACGAATCTGAATATGGTTAAATAGATACTTTATTGATATATTATGATGAATGCATTATTGTGAGTATAATAACTTATGGAGAGGATAATAACTTAGATCTCTATATATCTCTCTCTCTCATTATGTACACTCTCTCTCATAATTATGAACGAGAGCTACCTATTTATAGGCTAAAGCTCCCATTCGTTAAGTTAGTCTAATTCGTTATATTTTAGTAACGAATTAGACACCATTCGTTATGCTTCCATAACGTATGGGTAATAACTTAACGAACTAGCCATCATTCGCTATGCCTTCATAATGAATGGGGCCTCCATTCGTTATATTACATAACGAATGGGCTTATAACTTAGCTAATAGTCTAGTTAACTAACTAATGTGGTGTAAATTATATACATATTATTATACATATTTCCTTTATTTTAAGTACTTTTAAGCCAAGTTTTTATTGAATAATATTATTAGTTGGTTCATATGTGAGTTTTTAACATTTTCAGAGACTATGATTTAAAAGAAGTAATTAAACTCAACAATATTGACTATTTGTCGGTTCATTTATTTTACACATCATTAAAACTAATTATGAATTTAACAATCTGTCAATAAATATTGAATAAATATGAAGAGATTGTTTGAAAGTATTTAATGGTCATTAAAATGAATTAATTCTTTCATTGTTGAGGAATGTCGTGAGGTTCAAAGAAAGAATATTATAATTTTGATTCATGTAATTCTTTAAATCTCCTGATAATTAATTCAGTTTTTATTATTCTTCAATTGGTTAACAGAGAATTAAAAAGAAAAGAGATTTAATATGCTAAAATTGAAGTGGTTTATGGAGTTGAATATTGGTTAATGGGCCGGTCACTTAAAAGTCATGAAAAAGAGGTAATTAAAGTTATGGGCTTGAAAACTTGAAGAACAATTAACTGATGTCGGCTACGAGGATTATTAATAGAGATCCCTACATCAGCCGTAGAACATCATTGTTATTATTATAATTTTTTCGAGAGAGAAGAAAAGAGAAAGAAAGGAGCGCAAGTTAATTCAATTAAAGGCTTTGGGTTCACATCTACTCAACCAATCTTCATTATTATTCGGTTGGATTCTATTATTATTTTTATGAACTCCATTATTGAACTTAGTTTGTTTATTATTTTGAACATGATTATTGGCTAAACACTTTTAGTTATCTAGGCTTTTGATGATGTTTTGTTGACTGTTTTAGACTTGTCGGTTTTTGGGTTTTGTTTTTGGGATTTTGATTAATTAAAAGTCTTGATAAGATTTATTGGATGTGACTCATGCGTATTTACTTTTGATTTGTGTCTAAATGAATGTTTCACATGTTGCTTGATTGATTGTCTGTCAATTATAGGTTGCATGTTAGGGTTGTCTACTGTGTGTTTGCAACTTGTTTATGGTTTATTGAGTTCATTCACCATAGAAAATGTTTTTTGGCATATTATTAGAAGTTTATATTCTTACTAGCTTAAATATATGACGGGTGATAAGTTGTCGGGTTTGTCTGCGTAGTTAGGGTTTTAGGTTAAATTATCTGACATGAGGTTTGCCTTAATTTCACTGTTTACCCATGTTCTTTAGACTGTTCAAAAACCACCCCGTGTACTTAGGTGCATTGAGATAGTGAAACCGACGGGTTGGCTGTTTTCTATGGTAATTAATCATAGTTTGTGAACTGACAGGTGAACCAATAAGCCGGTGTTTTTACATGATCTCTAAGATTTCTTTTTAGGTACACCTTGAGAGTGATTAAGGATCCATTAAGTTTCCTAGAACTTCATACCTTTAGATTCTCGGTTCCCATAGCATTTTCCCGTAACCGATAAAATCCCGAGTCTTCACAATTCAGATTCCTTGCCTAGGTAACTCTTGCACTCATTTGAATTTACTAAAGTCTTATTCGGTAATTTAATTTTCTAGTTTATTTTAATTTAATTAAGTAATTAGTTTAATTAATTATTAGTTTTTAAAATAAAATAAATACAAATCCAAAAATATATATGTTCTTAATTATTACAATAAAATTAGCTTTTAGAACTAGTCTCGTTAACTAAATAGTGTCTCTAGGGTTCGATATTCCCGGTCTCCCCATAGCTATTCTATACCCGATAGGTTCACTTGCCTGTTGCTAGTGGTTTGGTTTAGGGTATTCTAGGTTTTTATTACTCGTTGTGCTTGGTCATTATTTGCTAAATTTTATATACCACTTCGTGCACATCAAGTTTTTGGCGCCGTTGTCGGGGACACTTGGTAATATCGAACTAGTTTCTATTTGGTTTTAGTTTGTTTTAGTTTTAGTTAATTAATTAGTTTTATTTTATTATTATTTAATTGCTCTTGATTGCTATTTGTGCCTTGATTGTAACGTGTGTGCTTTAGGGATAAGCTTGGGTCCTCACTATTTTACTTGTTTTTCAGCTTATGCGACGTACACGTTCAGTAGGACCACCAGAGTTCACTGCTTCTGACGAACCCGAGAGAGATTTTCGTGAGCGCCGTAGGGAGTTTTAGAGATTGCACATGCTCTACGCGAAAGCAAGGTACACGTTTCTGATCTGTTTTAGATATGGGTGACGCTAACCCCATAGGCGTACTGTTCACTCGAGAGCGAATGAGGGAGTTATGGGGAGACGGTCTGCTATCACACGTCCGGCGATACCCGATGCTAATAGCTGGAAGATTCCGACCAACGTCATGAATTCCATCACTAATTCGGCCCCATTTCATGGACTTGAAGACGAGGACACGCCTGGCCATCTGAACAAATTCACTCGTATTTGCGACACTTTCAATATTGCCAACGTCACTCGGGCTTCTATCTACCTTCATCTTTTTCCTTTTTCTCTAGAGGGTCATGCTTCATCGTGGTTGGAAAACCTTCCCCCTGGGTCCATCACTACCTGGGATAATCTTCAAGCTGAATTCCTTAAAAAGTATTTTCCGCCATCTAAGCCTCGCGAATTCGTGATAAGATATGTTCTTTCCGCATGGACCCTGACGAGCCATACTCTTTGGCTTGGGAAAGGTTCCATAATCTGCTTAGTAGATGCCCCCAACATGGTCTACTCGAATGGGCTGTAGTCGAGAAATTCAACAACGGGCTGACCTTTGAGATGCAGAAGAGATTCAATACGTCAGCTAGAAGAAACATGTTAGAGAAGCTTGATATAGATGAGTGTGAGTCGTTGTTTGAGAGTTTCGCCCTAGCCGAGCAGCAGGAGTCGTCCGCCCGAGGAACTTCTAAAACCACCACCTCTTCCGCTCGAGGCATTTATCAGGTCTCGAATGATACTAGCATTGCGGCTGCCTTAGAGGCAATGCAGAAGGATATCCGAGAGTTGAAGAAGATCGCTCAGAAATGCGAAATCTGTCGCGGAGGGCACGATACATTTAATTGTCCGGTCAATCAACAGGAGAAGGTAGACTACTTGGGTAATCAGAATCGAGGAGCGAATGCCTACGGGAACTCAGGATGGAGAAAAAACTCCAACTATGGTTGGAGGTCGGGAGGTAATGCTCAGGGTTTTCAGCAGAGGCAGGAGCAGGTTAGTGACCAGAGGCAGCAGTGAGCTCGAGTTCGAGGAAAGTAGTGGTATGGATCCGGTTCTTAAGGAGCTCCTAACTAAGCAATCTACCATGCCTTCTCACATTATTGGCAGAAATAATAACACGCAGCAGAGACTGGCTGAGCACGATACCCTATGAAAAACCATAAGTCCAATCGGCCAACACGTAGCCCTCAATCGAGCTGCCAAACAAACACAGAATCGTGAAGTATACCGGGTCTGCTAATTTTTCCAGCAGCTTGTTCTGGACTACCGCAGAGCATCCTTCATTTAGACATATAGTCGAAAGGCCCTCCAACTTCTTCTTGTTCGAAAGAAGATCTTTTAAGAATTTGGTATATTTAGGCATATGCTGAAGTGCCTCGAAAAATGGAAGATTGATTTTTAGCTGTTTAAACATGTCTAAGAAATGTCCATACTCCTGCGCATACTTCTGTCGCAGAAGAACGAGCAGGATACGAAACTCGAGTAAGATCGACTTCGGGACTCTTCTTATCTTCAATATTCTTCTCAACAACTTTCTCTGCAGGAGAGTCACCGTTTGACGCGGTACTTGCTGGGACTCACCTCTCGTGCATCCTCATAGGAATCTCCATCTCTATCTCCTCGTCCACTGGCTCCTCCTCATCTGCCGGCGGATGCTCTCTATCGCCTCCTCTGCCACTACGGGTGGTCACCGCCTTCAACTGTACATTCGGGTTAACCTCTGTGCTGCCCTGAAACACTCGGACCTGTTTATTAGGTAGCATTTGCTTCATCATCTCATCCACCTTTCGAGACATTTCAGGCATCAGCCCGAACTTTTGCACGCACAGGATACTCATGGAGGATGAGTACAAGCCTGTAATCCAACCTCAAAGGAGGCTCAACCCTAACATGTCGGAGGTGGTAAAAAAGGAGGTTATCAAACTCCTCGACGCGGGTCTGATCTATCCCATCTCTGATTATTCATGGGTGAGTCCCGTTCAGGTCGTCCCTAAGAAGGGAGGGATGACAGTTGTCACTAACGAATGTAACGAGCTTATTCCGACTAGGATAGTCACAGGTTGGCGGGTGTGCATCGACTACAAGAGACTTAACGCCACTACTAGGAAAGACCACTTTCCTCTTCCGTTCATCGATCAGATGTTGGAGTGTCTGTCGGGGAGACAGTTTTACTGTTTTCTTGATGGATTTTCAGGTTATTTCCAGATCCCGGTCGCACATGAGGATCGAAAAGACCACTTTTACATGCCCATACGGTACCTTCGTGTACAAATGTATGCCTTTCGGGTTATGTAATGCTCCGGCTACTTTCCAGCGTTGCATGGTAGCGATATTCCAAGACATGATCGAGAGTTCCATGGAGGTTTTCATAGATGATTTTTCAGTATACGGGGACTCATTCGATCAATGTCTTTCTAATCTTGAGAGGATGATGAAGCGGTGCATAGAGACGAAGTTGATGTTGAACTGGGAGAAGTGCCACTTCATGGTGACTGAAGGCATTGTGCTTGGGCACAAGATTTCGCAAGACGTTATTAAGGTACACAGAGCTAAAAGCGACACCATCAGTAGACTTCCTCCACCGACTATTATGAAATCCGTTCGTAGTTTTCTCGGGCATGCGGATTTTTATTGTAGGTTCATTAGAGATTTTTCTAAGATCACCCGGCCCATGACTCGCCTTCTAGAAAAGAACGTCGCATTCGACTTTGATGCTGATTGTCTGAAGGCGTTTGAGTTTCTCAAGGGGCAGTTGGTTAATGCCCCTATCTTAGTAGCACCCGACTGGAGCTTACCCTTCGAGCTCATATGCGACGCTAGTGATTTTGCAGTCGTGGCTGTTTTAGGTCAGCGGAAGGACAAGCACTTCCATCATATCTATTACGCGAGTAAGACCCTCAATGATGCTTAGGAGAATTACACGACTACTGAGAAGTAGCTTCTAGCAGTGGTCTTCGTGTTCGACAAATTTCGTTCTTATCTCGTGCTATCCAAAACCATCGTTTATACTGATCATGCGGCATTGCGATACCTTTTCGCCAAGAAATATGCCAAGCCTCGCCTGATACGATGGATTCTCTTGCTTTCCGAGTTTGATATTGAGATTAGAGATAAAAAGGGAGCGGAGAATGTACCTGCAGATCACTTATCACGTCTGGAGGATCCGAAGAAAGAGGAGATTAGAGAGGATGCCATCGGGGATAAGTTTCCTCACGAGTCGTTGATGATGGTGAGAGTGAGATTTGAGAGAGAACCAGTTATGTGCATAAGTGCTGAACAGGAGGGTCTACCATGGTTCTCTAACATTGCAAATTATCTGGCCGAAGGAGTAGTGGTCAAGGGGATGAGTTATCAGCGGAGGAGGAAGTTTTTTTGCAGACGCTAGCCACTACATATGGGATGGGCCGTATTTGTTTCGTGTAGGCGCCGATTGAGTGTTGAGGAGATGTGTGAGTAGGGAAGAGGGTCATGAGATTCTTTGGCATTGTCATGAGGGTTTAACTAGAGGCCACCATGGTTCGTCTTCCACCACTAGGAAAGTTCTAGATTCAGGCTTTTATTGGCCATCGATTTTCAAAGACTCGCACTTGTTTGTCAGACAGTGTGACACATGTCAGCGCACTCGTAACATCTCATCCCTTAATGAGATGCCCCAAAACCCTATTCAGGTTTGTGAGGTTTTCGACGTTTGGGGCATTGATTTCATGGGTCCATTCCTTTCTTCTCGAGGGAACCGATACATTCTCGTGGCTATCGACTACGTTTCCAAGTGAGTTAAGGCTCAAGCCTTGCCCACTAATGACGCCCGAGTTGTAGTGAGATTCTTGAAGAGGTTGTTCTGTCGGTTTGGTACTCCCAAGGCCTTGATTAGCGATAGGGGCACACAATTCTGCAATGCGCAGAAGGAGAAGAATTTGACACGGTATGGGGTCACTCATCGGTTGTCCACCGCCTATCATCCACAGACGAGCGGGCAAGTGGAGAACGCAAATCGAGGAGTGAAGCGAATTCTGGAGAAACTGTCGGCAAGAACCGAAAGGACTGGTCTGACAAGTTGGATGACGCACTTTGGGCTTTCCGTACAGGGTTTAAAACGCCTATTGGGACCACGCCTTTTAGGATGATTTACGGGAAAGCGTGTCATCTACGGGTTGAGTTGGAGCATATAGCATATTGGGCGTTGAGATTCATTAATCTTGACTTGACCCAAGCCGCGAAAAACAGGTTTCTCCAAATTCATGAGGTAGAGGAGCTGAGAGATGAGGCGTATGCGAGATCATGGAGTTATAAGGAGCGTACGAAGGAGTTACACGATCGAAAGGTGAGGAAAGTGAAAGAGTTCAAGTGTGGGGATCGGGTGTTGGTTTATAATTCCCGTCTGAAGTTATTTCCAGGTAAGCTTAGATCGAGATGGGTTGGTCCGTATACGGTGAAGGCGGCATTCCCGCATGGTGCAGTTGAGTTAGTTGATCATAAGGGGAGAGCGTGGAAGGTGAACGGCCATAGGTTAAAGCACTATATCGGTAGGCCGGTTGATTCGGTCAAGGAAGATGTATTTCTCCTCGATATCCCTACTTTGATTGCTTGATAGGAATAGGCCTCGGGTAATACCCGAGTGTAGAGTTTGTTTACTTCTTATTTTTTTCCTTTATTTTTGTATTTTGAGTCAGTTTTATTTTTTAGAGTCTGTTTGATGTCTGCTTTGGGTGCTTTGAGCTTTGTTTTGCAGGTTTGGATACTTTCGTTCGTACTCAATCTCCATTCGGACGGGGGCGTTATGAGCTTATTTGATTGTAGAGGGTACCCAAAAGCTGCGGCCGCGAATGAAATGCTATACGGTCGCTTTATCAGAACATGACATACGATTATCACTGCCATATTACCATGGGAGTATGTTCCATTGTCTTTATGTTTTGTTTTATTTTACTTTATTTATGCTTTATTTTTGTCTTTTTCCTGTATTCAATTGAGGACAATGCGAAATTTAAGTGTGGGGATGGGAAACTGGCGTTTTTAGATTTACAAAAAAAATTATAAAAAATAAAAAAAACGAAAAAAAAAGTTATATTGGAAAAAAAAAGTGAAATTTTTTAAAAAAACAAATGTCTCAAAAATTCTTTTGCGCATAATGGAAAATGATATCGTTGTTTAAGGTTGATCTTTTAAAACTACTATTATATATGAGATTAAATAAAAGATAGCACACTTAATTTGGGATGTGTCGGTAGGCCCAACTAGCTTTGATAGCCCTTTTTAGCAGATTTTATATATCTAATAATTTTGAAAAAACGGTGAAACAGAATTTCGATGCTTAGGGAGGATTACCATAATCTAAAAACTTTGAGATGGTAAGACTTAGATGCACTTAAACCAGCACACCATCACATGTCCATCTTTTTACGAGCTTAGAAAATAGTTATATATTTAGGGTGATATATAAAAAAAAGAAAAAAAAGAAGTATGTTTTGAAAGTATATTCCAAGAATTGGTCCAAAAAGCAAATGAAGTGAGAGATTATGTATTGTAAAATGCCAAAGAAGCATTCTCAAAATTAGTAAAAGAGGCCAAAGATGCACATACTAGACGGGGCTGAGAGTTTACGTGTTACCAAGGGGATAGTGACTCTGAGGATACACTATTGGGGCTCGTGGTTTTTAGCCACTAAATATCAAATTAGGGATTTATAGGACAAAGTCCAATAATATTTAGGAATTGCTCTTAAGGCCTTCACATGACAATTCATCCATCAAATTCCACCGAGTGCATCTACTTATTACAATCAACGAGTCCTTGGCTTATGGTGATTTGTCGAACCAGTCTGCTTCGACTCTATTTCTTCTAACTCTCTTTGTCTGAGATGGGGTAGGTGTAGCTGTAGCTTTTGAACTTTAAAACGCTTAATGCAATTGGGGCTTGATAGGCTGGTGGTTGGGTTTAGGTGGACAACAATATCAATCACGGTTTTTACGTTTATCTATGCTTAAAAAATTAACCTATATGTTTTAAAGATCGACTTTGAATTATGATTACATTGCATTATATTTTTCGAGGACGAAAAAAGTTTAAATGTGGGGATATTTGATGTGATCTAAATTATATACATATTATTATATATATTTCCTACACTTTTAAGTACATTTGAGCCAAGTTTTTATTGAATAATATTATTAGTTGGTTCATATGTGAGTTTTTAACCTTTTAAAAGAAGTAATTAAACTCAACAATATTGACTATTTATCAGTTCATTTATTTTACACATCATTAAAACTAATTATGAATTTAACAATCTGTCATTAAATATTGAATAAATATGAAGAGATTGTTTGAAAGTATTTAATGGTCATTAAAATGAATTAATTTTTTCATTGCTGAAATGTCGTGAGGTTCAAAGAAAAAGAAAGAATATTATAATTGTGATTCATGTAATTCTTTAAATCTCCTGATAATTAATTCAGTTTTTATTATTCTTTAATTGGTTAACAGGAAATTAAATAGAAAAGAGATTTAATATGCTAAAAACGAAGTGGGTTATGGAGTTGAATATTGGTTGATGGGTCGGTCACTTAATAGCCAAGAAAAAGAGGTAATTAAAGTTATTGGCTTGAAAACTTGAAGAACAGTCGGCTACAAGGATTATTAATAGAGATACCCTACATCAGCCGCAAAACATCATTGTTATTATTATAATTTTCGAGAGAGAAGAAAAGAGAAAGAAAGGAGCGCAACTTAATTCAAGTAAAGGCTTTGGGTTCACAAATACTCAACCAATCTTCATTATTATTTGGTTGGATTCTATTATTATTTTTATAAACTCCATTATTGATCTTAGTTTGTTTATTATTTTGAACATGATTATTGGCTAAACACTTTTAGTTATCTAGGCCTGTGATGATGTTTTGTTGACTGTTTTGGAGTTGTCGGTTTTCGGGTTTTGTTTTTTGGGATTTTGATTAATTAAAAGTTTTGATCAGATTTATTTGATGTGTCTCATGCGTATTTGCTTTTGATTTGTGTCTAAATGAATGTTTCACATGTTGTTTGATTGATTGTCTGTCAATTATAGGTTGCATAATAGGGTTGTCTAATGTGTGTCTGCAACTTGTTGATGGTCTATTGAGCTCATTCACCATAGAAACTGTTTTTGGCATATTATTAGAAGTTTATATTCTTACTAGCTTAAATATCTAACGAGAGATAAGTTGTCGGGTTTGTCTGCCTAGTTAGGGTTTTAGGTTAAATTATCTGACAGGAGGTTTGCCTATTTTTGCCTTAATTTCACTGTTTACCCGTGTCCTTTAGACTATTCAAAAACCACCCCGTGTACTTAGGTGCATTGAGATAGTGAAATCGACGAATTGGCTGTTTTCTATGGTAATTAATCATAGTTGGTGAACTGACAGGTGAACCAATAAGCCGGTGTTTTTACATGATCTCTAAGATTTCTTTTAGGTGACACCTTGAGAGTGATTAAGGATCCATTAAGTTTCCTAGAACTTCATACCTTTAGATTTCCGGTTCCCATAGCATTTTCCCGTAACCGATAAAAGCCCGAGTCTTCACAATTCAGATTCCTTGCCTAGGTAACTCTTGCTCTCATTTGAATTTACTAAAGTCTTATTCGGTAATTTAATTTTCTAGTTTGCTTTAATTTAATTAAGTAATTAGTTTAATTAATTATTAGTTTTTAAAATAAAATAAATAAAAATCCAAAAATATATATTTTCTTAATTATTACAATAAAATTAGCTTTTAGAACTAGTCTCGTTAACTAAATAGTGTCTCTAGGGTTCGATATTCCCGGTCTTCCCATAGCTATTCTACACCCGATTGGTTCACTTGCCTGCTGCTAGTGGTTCGGTTTAGGGTATTCTAGGTTTTTATTACTTGTTGTGCTTGGTCATTATTTGCTAAAATTTTATATACCACTTCGTGCACATCAATAACGAATGAGCCTCATTCGCTATACAATCCATAGTGAGTGAGCCATTTTACAATATATATTCATACTAGAATAATGATAACTTATTCGATTGCTACGGACACCAAAACCGTGCACTAAAAAACTCCCCCTTTTCCGTAGCTCTCGATTACTTTAACCTCGAATACTTTAATTGAAAATCACCAGTCACAAATCATGCACTAACATACTCCCCCTTGATTGATGATTCTCGGGCTTGTGCAGATGGACATATCTTTAAGTCTTCTCAGCAAACCAATAACTTGTAGCCTCTCATATCAGATCTCCCCCCTCAAAGTGAGAAACTCTTGGAGATCATCCCGATCATCCACTGGCGTATGATATGGTTCACCCTTTCAATAATCAGCAGCAAGTCATCAGCTATCCTTCAGCACCGGTAAAGAAAACATATCTTTACGTTCAACCTCATCACACATCTTCATGAACAACCCGATCATTCAACATCTTTTACTTCGTTTTCCCTCTCTTGATAACGTTTATCCCAAATAACTCTTTGAAGCTCTTCCACATCCCATTCGCAAAGATGCACTAATGTTCGAGCATATGATTCGGAGTTCCAACCTCCACTAATAAACCCCAAATGATCAAATTCTTCAATCCAATGACAAAACTCGTATATTCTTAAATAAGATCTACCCGTTCGAGAATCGTCCCCTTCAACATAAGTAATCCGCCGTATACTCGTAGCCAATATAGTCAGGATCAAAGTCCCTCAGAAAGAAGTGAACGAATAGACACTCGTATCCCACATAGTCAGGTTTCAATCTCGAACAAACCAATCAGCAATCGAAGAGCAACTGCAGTCTTGAACTCCGTCTAACGTAGCTTTTCAATCATTAATTACCACCCGAATTGCAGTAATTTTTCAAGAAACCTTGCAAATGTAAGAAGATGTAAGCTAAATAAACTCAAATGAAAATTTTATCTCCCCCTTTTCTTGACAAATTCAGCAAGGTCTTGAACAATCTTCAAAACTCACAAACAAACTCCTCTTTAAATTACATGTGCTCTCCCCCTCGGCCAGTAGAAACACGTAAAAATTCGACCAGAAAATATATTACCAAAATTTGCACGAAGAGTCTCCAATACATTAGGAATATCTCGGAAAAATTTTGTTTAAGAAAAATTTTATCGATTTTCCTGCCAAAAAATCACTGAAATTTATCGAAAAATAAATATTTTTACCAAAATTTTCAAGAATGAAGTCTCACTAATGAGAAGTATTCAAGAAAAAATTCAATCAAGAAAAATTTTCCCGCCAAATTTCTTTTTTTTTAAATGAATGGCCTCTCCATTCGTTAACTTAGTTCGTTATCTTCATTCGTTAACTTAATCACCATTCGTCAACCAGTCACTCATTCGTTACATACTTAACGAATGTACTCAATTCGTTATAAATTACCATCTTAATTCGTTATAACAATTACACGAATGGCCTTCCATTCGTTAAGATTTCCACTTCGTCATACACATTAACGAATTATCTTACTTCGTTATCATTAACTTAAAGAATTGCCTCCATTCGTTAGAACATTGACCTGATACGTTATCAACCCTCATTCGTTATAAATTAACCCTTCTCATTCGTTAAACACCCGTAACGAATCAGCTATAGTAGATTCGTTAAACTCCCGTAACGAATCAGCTACAGTAACATAATGAATCAGCTATAGTAACATAACGAATCAGCTACAGTAACATAACGAATTAGGTTGTTAGATCTGAACTGTCACCAGAAAAACGTGTTTCGCCGGAAAATACTGTTACGGTGGCCGGAATCTGCAATTTTGAACTTCATCAATGGCAGATTCATCAAAACACCATAATGTACTATGAAAATCACACCGAACACTCAGATTTTCATCAAGATTTCAAATATATCATCCAATTAACTTAACAAACACTGAATCATCATAAACTGAATCAAACAGTAACATGCTCTTCTATGGTGGATTCTTCAATACACCATAATTTAACACCAAATTATACCAGAAGCTTCGTATTACCTTAACTAACACGAATCTACCATCAAAATAACATAACAACCACTGATTTGATATGAATCTGATCAAACAGTACCTTGCTCTTCCATGGTGAATCACTAAATGATTACGATTGTGATATCGTATACCACGAAGGAAAAGCCAGCGTTGTGGCTGATGCCTTAAGTAGAAAAGAACACGAAAAGCCAAGGAGAGTTCGAGCTCTCAGATTGGAACTCAAAATTGATACCAGATTAAGGAAGCTCTGAAGTTGGCACTGGAAGAAGGGAATATTAAAGCCGAAAAAGAAAATGGTACCATTGATCAATTGGTTAAAGGAAGTGATGAAATACTTAGACTCGACAAGAGAATTTGGATACCGATAATTGAAAACTTAAGAGAGAAGATAATCGAAGAAGCACATGAGTCAAAGTACATGATGCATTCATGCAATAACAAGATGTATCATAATCTAAAAGACGATTATTAGTGGATTGGTATGAAGAAGGATATTGTTGTCTATGTTGCCAAATGCTTGATGTGTTCCAAAGTAAAAGCCGAACATCAAAAGTCGTTAGGATTACTAAAACAACCAAAAATACCAATATGGAAATGGGATATGATAACCATGAATTTCATTATGATACCAATTGTAGAAACGTCATAGAGCCTGGATCTAGCCGCTAACCCGAATACATCAATCATACAATATGAACACGAATTCGAATACGGTTAAATAGATACTTTATTGATAGATTATGATGAATACATTATTTTGAGTATAATAACTTATGGAGATGATAATAACTTAGATCTCTCTCTCTCTCTCTCTCTCTCTCTCACTATGTACACTCTCCCTCATAATTATGAACGGGAGCTACCTATTTATGGCTAAAGCTCCCATTCGTTAAGTTAGTCTAATTCGTTATATTTTAGTAACGAATTAGACACCATTCGTTATGCTTCCATAACGAATGGGTAATAACTTAACGAACTAGCCATCATTCGTTATGCCTTCATAACGAAAGGGGCCTCCGTTCATTATATTACATAATAACTTAGCTAATAGTCTAGTTAACTAACGAATGGGCCTCATTCGCTATACAATCCATAGTGAATGGGCCATTTTATAATAAATATTCATACTAGACTATCTATAACTTATTCGATTGCTATGGACACCAAAACCGTGCACTAACACATTATGAAGTTACCTAAAACTTCTCGTCAAAATAATGCAATCAGGGTTATTTTAGACAGGCTTACCAAGTTTGCTAATTTCATTCCTATACAAGAAACATATATCATGGATAAGTTAGCACAATTATATGTAGAGAACATAGTATCCTTACATTGTGTGCCGCTATCCATCATCTCCTTTGATAGAGATAGTTGTTTCACCTCGAACTTTTGGTCAAGTTTTCAAAAAGCTATGGGGACACGACTAAATCTAAGCACCGCAGATCATCCTCAAACTGATGGACAGAGTGAACGCACAATTCAAACTTTGGAAGATATGCCTTGTGCCTATGTAATTGATCTAGGAGGAAGTTGGGATACTCATCTTTCTCTAATGGAATTCTCGTACAACAATAGTTATCATACGAGTATCCAAATGGCACCATTTGAAGCACTGTATGGACAGAAATTTAGAACACCTGTATGTTGGTCAGAGACAGGTGATAATCAATTGTCAGGACCCAAAATTGTTCAAAGAACCACCGATCAAGTTATTCAAATACATGAACGATTGAAAGCAGCAAGAGATAGGCAGAAAAGTGATGCGGACATTCACCGCAAACAATTGGAATTAAAAGAAGGGGATAAAGTTTTACTCAAGGTATCACTCTGGAAAGGAGTAGTACGATTTGAAAAGAAAGGAATACCTTGGTTTTTACCATTAAAGCAGAAAGCGCCCAAAAGAAGTGAGTGACTCAAGAAAGGCCATCGCTCTTCTCTCTTGACCTGAGACTTGGGGGAGTTCTGTGAGCGAGGAGCGAGTCCACGCTTCATTCAACCATTCAAAATACTTGAAAGGATTGGACCAGTTGCTTATCGAAGAGTTACCTAAAAAAATGAAGGGCATTCACGATGTGTTCCAGATATCCAATTTACGCAAGTGTTTAGCCGATGAAACTCTTGTAATGCCTTTAAAGGATGTTAAAATCAATGAGAAACTTAAATTTGTTTAAAAACGATTCAAATCGAAGATAGCATGATCAAGTTTCTCAAGCATAAGTGACTCAAGTTAGTGAAAGTCAAATGGGATTCAAGACGAGGACCCGAGTATACATGGAAACTCGAGTCAGAAATGAAGAAGAAATATCCACATCTATTCCAATAAATCTCGAGTACGAGATTACTCAAAAGGTGGGGAGGATGTAACACCGCTTAAAATACCCCTTGGAATTTAGCCACTTATGTCAATCTTATAAACTCTAGGGAAAAAAATTGGAATTCTGAAAATTTCAACCCATCGCGATACGCGACGGGATAACAATGACCCATCGCGTAATGCGATGGAATTGGACATTAGGGCGGCTTCACGATACGCTACCGCCTAATCTATCGGACCATCGCATAACGCGATGACCCCGTTAAGCAACCGGGTACACGTGTCCAACCACATGTCACCATGTGGCACGATATGACAGGCCGCGTGGCAACACGTGGCATTTTCACAAAATTGCGGCGTCGCGATACGCGACGACCGGCTACATACTCCATCGTGTATCGCGATGAAGTGAAATTTTCACCTATAAATAGGAGGTTACATGATTGAACCCATTTCATCCCAAAACACCTTCATTTACACACACATAAGCCTAGGGAAGCGTGCCCGATTGTCATGACGAGCCGAAGTTCCGTTTTCTCGAAGTTCGTGCAAGTATCAAAGTTCTAATCAAGTAATCGATCGTATAAGCGAGTTAGATCAAGATCCTACCCATTCACATCTTATTAAGTGTTCGTATTAAGGTAGGATTTGTGTTTAAGTTATTTAAGTTATATCTTAAACTTCAATCAAGGCTATGGCCTTCAACCTTGAAAGTATTTTATAACATTCACAAAAGATTTTCATAAGCGTCGCTTCTTGTTGAAGTAATGTTAACAAAGTTACATTTTGACGGGCATGTAGTAACTATAAGGGGGATATCACTAGTAGTGAGTTTCTTGCCTAAGGAAAAGTAATTCGTATAAATCCCAATCAACCGCGGAACCCGTTTACTTACCTGGAGAAACTCACCAACGTGTTAGAACCTATTAAGTCAAAGCATGCTATATCAAACGTCACATTAAAGCAAATGTTTTCATTCAAAGACAAAGTTAAAAAATTTATCAATATTAAGCTTAAGGGCAATAGCTTAATCAATAAACACAATCCAATATTTATAAGAACCTATTTATGTATAGGTTAATATCATTCTCAATCAAGAAAGGTTTCAAACGCACCGACAGTACAGGTGAATACATTAAACCTTTTCAGTAAAAGGCAGATGTATATTCTTAAAAGATAGATGAGTTGTTTATCTTATAAGGGTCGGTCAAAAGTTCATGCAAAAGTTTTAAAATGTTATAATACAAAATTGAAAATAAAAGTAACTCAGACCGATTACACATGTGTCTGGATCCAAACATAACTGAACAAGCAGCATGCTAAAAATCAGTCGGCAACAGCTCCTAGAGACCTCTTGAATTGTGTGTGTATGGCAGTGGTACAAAATCCCGGAAATAATGGATATTTCTGCTATGCTCGTACGGAAAACTATTTGTATTGTAACTATGCTTTAAATATTTTTAGAGTCATACGTGTTCACCAGCACATAGTTGATGTATTTTTCTCACCCATTGCAGGCAACTAAATATTAGTATGCTATAGCAAGGATTGGAGTCATCATGGAAATAGAGGCTCGCGTTACCAGATGGCTCAGTTTTTGATAGAAATCCTTGTAATATTAACAATGGTTTTGTAAACGAATACTTTGGTATTTAATTCCCAAGTAAATTTCTATGTAAATTAATATTTTAATCAATCTAAAAGTATTCAGCTAAAATAAACCCATAAACTCTTATATATTTACAAAACAGGTACCAACTATTGGTCACACTCCTAGGCCCTAAGTTAGGGTGTGACATGTCATTTCTCGGATTCCGGATCTAAGACAACAGATTTGTAGTTAGTAGGTTTGTCATTTGACTCAGCTACTAATAGGACTTCGGGACCATATAGATGCCATAGGTATTTAGAATTTGGTATGCGAGTCCTACTACTTCTGCGAACGCTCGTGTTTTTGCCATCCTTCCTTGACATCTACACACCTTCTAATAAGCTGATCAGCACCAATGCGGAAAAGATATGGATCGTCACAAAGGTAAAATTTAATGTCAGCAAAGAATTTCTTTTTTTGCTGGTAAGACATCTTTGGGAGGTATCCGTCAGCGAGATAGTTCGCGAAATCAGCAAACCATGGAAAACCTTCCTCTTGTGCAGTAACAAACATTAGACTCTCCGTCGGAAAACGATCGTCGATCCTAACTCCCGAATCTCCTAAATCAACTCCCTCTAGACGTGAAAGATGATCAGCCGCCACATTCTCGGCCCCCATTTTATCACGGATCTCTATATCGAACTCTTGAAGCAACAGGATCCATCGGATAAGACGAGGCTTAGCATCCTGCTTGCTGAAAAGATATCTAATAGCGGCATGATCCGTATAAACAATCGTTTTGGACAAAACTAGATAGAACCTAAATTTGTCGAAAGCGAACACCACAGCTAAAAGCTCATTTTCGGTGGTGGTATAGCTTTCCTGTGCGCCATTTAAGGTCCGGCTCGCGTAGTAGATCGGATGGAGGTGTTTATCCTTCCGTTGTCCAAGAACTGCTCCAACTGCGAAGTCGCTCGTGTCACACATCAACTCGAATGGTAACGACCAGTCGGGAGCAACCATGATTGGGGCGTTAACGAGTTTGTCTTTTAGATGATCAAACGCCTCGATACACTGCTCAGAAAAAACAAATGGAGCATCCTTCTCCAAAAGTTTGGTCATGGGTCTCGCGATTTTAGAAAAATCTTTGATGAACCGGCGGTAGAACCCGGCATGACCTAGAAAGCTACGAATTGATCTCACAGAAGTAGGCGGGGGAAGATTAGAAATGGTCTCGACCTTTGCCCGGTCAACCTCTATCCCCGCACTTGAGATCCGATGACCTTGAACAATGCCCTCGCGAACCATGAAATGACACTTCTCCCAGTTAAGGACTAGGTTGGTGTCAACGCAGCGGGACATCATCCTCTCGAGATTTGATAAACAATGATCGAAGGAACTCCCAAATACGGAAAAATCGTCCATGAACACCTCCATGGAGTCCTCGTCATATCATGGAAAATGGCCACCATACACCCCTGGAATGTGGCCGGAGCGTTACAAAGTCCGAACGGCATACGTTTGTAAGCAAACGTTCCGCAAGGACAGGTGAAAGTGGTTTTCTCCTGGTCGTCGGGAGCTATCGGAACCTGGAAGTACCCGGAGAAACCATCTAGGAAGCAGTAGTACTGATGACCTGCTAAACGCTCTAACATCTGATCAATGAATGGGAGAGGAAAGTGGTCTTTCCTGGTGGCATCATTCAGTAGGCGATAGTCGATGCAGACTCGCCATCCCGTCACAGTCCTCGTGGGAATAAGCTCGTTCCTCTCGTTGGTGACGACAGTCATGCCACCCTTTTTAAGAACCACTTGGACTGGACTCACCCAAGCACTATCAGAAATGGGGAAAATGATCCCCGCATCAAGGAGTTTAATGATCTCCTTCTTTACGACCTCTTGCATTTACGGATTAAGCCGCCGTTGCGGCTGGACAACAGTTTTGAAATTTTCCTCCATGAGGATTTTATGAGTGCAAAATGAAGGGTTGATACCCTTGATGTCGATAATCTTCCATGCAATAGCCTCCTTGTGCTCTCGTAGCACCCTCAACAACTACTCCTTCTCGACCTCGGTCAAAGCAGATGCAATGATAACCGGAAGCTTCCTCTCGTCATCTAAAAATGCATACTCAAGGTGGGAAGGTAAATCCTTAAGCTCTAAGGAAGGAGGAGGACTCTCGACCAAAGGTCGGTCCATCGGATCGTCTCGTACGATCTCAGCAGACACGCTAGATTCAGGGGTATGCGACTCGGTGTCGTCATTTAAGGACTAATTGGTTACGGCAACTATTTCAATCTCCGGAATCTCCCTATCGAGAATCTGGGTGTCGGAGGCAGATCCTCCACAAATTTCGCAGAGAAACTCCCCAACATGCTCCATGATGGTATCAATGAAGTATAAGGAGTCATCAGCAGACTTGGGGGGTTTCAGAGACTGTCGAAGGTCAAAAGTGACGTTCTCATCCCCAACTCTTAAGATTAATTTACCCTCGCAGACATCGATCAATGCCTGTGCAGTGGCAAGGAATGGTCGGCCCAAGAGGAGTGGGACACTATCGTCATCGTTCATGTCCAGGATGACAAAGTCCACCGGGAAGATGAACTTGTCGACACGAACAAGCATATTCTCGACCACCCCTCAGGGGTATTTCACAGAACGATCAGCAAGCTGGATACTTATACGGGTAGGCCTCGGTTCGCCTAGACCCAACTTGCGATACACGGAATACGGCATGAGATTAATACTGGCACCAAGATCCGCCAGCGCATGGACGACCGTATTATCACTCAATATGCAGGGAATTGTGAAACTCCCAGGATCGGACATCTTTTCTGGTAACTTTCTCTGCAAGACTGCAGAGCAACCAGCACTCAGAGGAATGGAAGAGACTTCGGCTAACTTCTCTTTGTTCGAAAGAATATCCTTAAGAAACTTTGCGTATTTGGGCATTTGCGTAAGTGCCTCAAGGAAAGGAATATTAAGATGAAGTTGCTTCAGAAGATCAAGAAATATGGAGTTCTGCTCCTCGTCTCTATCCCTACGGACTCTCCCGGGATATGGGAGTCTAGGTTTGTAGACTCTCGGTGGTGTGCTGGGTAATGGTTGGTTCTCGGCCTGTGCTGAACTTCCGGGGCTATGCCTCTGATGCACCTTGGCCGGTGGAGAATCCAACTGAATCTCCTCGTCTACCTGCTCCTCTACATCTACCGCAGGCTCGTTAACGTCTCCTCTCATCGCCTCTTGAATCACGTGCTCGCTACGTGCCCCTGCACCGCTCCTTGTCGTCACAGCCTTCGCGAACGCCTTCGGATTTTGTTCAGTGTTACTTGGAAGTGTACCTGGCAACCTCTCATTTAGACGACTTGCCATCTCTCCTATCTGACGCTCAAGATTTTGAATTGACGCTCCTTGATTTCTCATGAATGACTCGTGCTCCCAGAATTTCTCTTGAGTTTCTTTATGACGGGAGTCCTCTCGAGTTATGAGTTGCGACAGCATCTGTGTCTGATGTGCCATCATCTCCTCTAACGTGGGCTTCTTCTCCCCACTATTCGTTCCCTCACCGGAATCCTGGAATAGGTTCTGACGTTGCTGGAAGCCGGACTGATTTCCGTTCCTCCAGCTGGAATTTTGGTTACCTCTCCACCCCGAATTATAAGAACTGAAAGAATGTTGATTTCGGTTTGGATTATTAACGAAGTCGACTGCCTCCTCCTGGAAACCTACGGGGCACTGAACAGTATCATGTCCCCCTATACAGATCTCGCATAACTTACTTTTCACCTGCAAGTCCTTCACGATCTTTGCTAACGCTTCAACTTGTGCCGAAAGTGCGGTGCTCGTGTCGACCGAATGCATGCCGCGTGATAGGGAATCGACGGTTTTGGTACTCTTAACTGGTGGTCGCTGGTATCCACTCATGGCTAAACCGTTAAACAAGGCAATGCACTCATCCGTATCCTTCGTTGTCAGTAGGTTACCTCCTGCAGCTGTGTCGAGCATACTCTGAGTTGCGTACGTCACTCCGTTGTAGAACTTCTCAACAACCGCCCAGTCTTGTAGGCCGTGGTTTGGACATAACGCAAGTAGATTTTTGAACCTTTCCCACGCCTCGTAGAAGCTCTCGGTGTCCTCCATCTGGAAAGAATGAATTTGGTTATGAAAACGAGCGGCCTTAGCCGGAGGATCGTATTTTTCAAAAAATTGGGTCTGCATGGCAGCCCAAGTAGCAATGGATCCCTGTGGGAGGGACTCAAGCCACAGACTCGCATGATCAACGAGTAAGAACGGAAAGATTCGGAGTTTGATGGCGTCTTCGGATACGCCGGCAAGATGAAACATGTCGCAAATTCGTGTGATGCGAGTGATATGAGCATGTGGGTTCTCATGGAGTAACCCGTGAAATTGAGCAGAATGAGCAATCGTGTTCAGAACATTAGATAGAATCTGCCAAGTCGTTTGAACTCCTATAGCTGGTGGAGCAATGCTGGATCTCGCGCCAGCATCGACCGGACGGGCCCGGTCTGCAACTGTCCTCCTCGGTGGTGGATTCGCGTCGCCCATAATCCTATCCCTAATGACGGGTTCAGAAAAAGTAGGAGAAGAGAACGTATTACCGACGGATGTAGATGAACTGGAAAACGGTTTTGTACGACGTCTCTCAAAAAGCTCTCTCTCTGGTTCGGGAAATCCTTCAATTTCTGGTGGTCCTAGAGATCGAGTACGTCGCATACAACTATTAAAATAAATAAAAGAAACTATAATTAGTTAAACTATTTTAAACTAACAAACAAAACAAATAAGAAAGAAAAGTAGTAAACAAGGCAAGTCCTAACTCGATTCGTTCTTAATACGCCTCAAACCGTGTCCCCGGCAACGGCGCCAAAAACTTGATGTGCGAAAATATATATATATATATATAAATAAAACACAAGTCGCAACTAAGCTTTAAAAACCAAACAATCTATCCTAGTTCACACAAACAACAAGTGTACCGGTCGCGTATAGCACAGATGAGGAAAGTCCGGATATCGAACTCGAAAGCAAGTGAAAACGTTTATAATCACTAAACTCTAACCAAGACTCACCAAAATATTTAATTGATTTTTTTATTTGATTTAACTACTTAACTTAACTAAGTGAAAACTTTTGACAAAACTTCGGAAACTTTGACTGCAGTGATAAAAACGTCTACCTAGGTAAGAATCATATTGAAGGAGATGACAAAACAATGGATTGAAAACTCTCATGACACCGGTTCTAAAGTATGACACAACTAAGGTTCGCTCAAGAAGGTTAGAACACCTCTCGGTCTCACTAACAAACTCTAACTTATCTTAGTTGATTTTAAGAACAAACCGGGAAAACAAATTATTAACGTATTCTAATGCCGACTCACCTCTCGGTCTCACCGACACACTAGCCTAATGGAAACGAATACTACGCAACCAAGGATAGAGAAACAATTCAACTTAACTTAAACTAGACCAACTAATCGCTCAAACACCCAAACCCGACAAGAACAAAACCCGCTCTCGCGCGATCTTAATTCTAACAAGTAAAAGTAATGAGACGAGTTTACTTCTTATCACCTCTCGGTCTCTAAGAAGGTGTTTCACAACTGATTTTATCTAATTAATTTACCCACTTATCCCTACGGTTGTACTTCCCGCAAATAAACCCTAAACACAAAGTAAAGAGCCTTAAACATGCAACAACTAATCAAAACCGATTCAATTAATTAAAGCACGAGGTTATTAGGTATAATCAAACAAAACACAGCCACTAAACACAATCTAATTTACTGTTAAATCAAACTTTACATTAACAATTTAAGCCATGATCATTAACAATCCATATTACTAGTCAAAACCTAACAATATTCATCAAACCTAGGTAGAACAAACAAGATTAGCTACTCATTAAGTTTGGACAACCATTAACATTCAAGTAAATCATCATAAACATCAACATAAATATAATCAAACTCATTCAAAATCCAAGAATAACTAAATCAAAGTCAAACAATCAATTACTTGCAAAACAATCCAAAGAAAAAGATCAATTCAACTAGTTAGGATTCTTGAACAAAAAGTAAAGTTTATGAGAGTTTTACTTAGAGTATATGGCTGATATAAATGATGAAAAACGAGTATAGCTGTTGTCCCAAGTCACCCAAGCCTTCTTTTCCCCTTCCCTAGCCACCACCTAGCCACCACAAAATTTTCTTTCTTTTTCCTCTTGCTGCCGATCGGACTAGGTAGTAGGAGTTAGGGTTCTTTGATTTCGGTTTTGTGGCTGGATTATGGCAGAAAATTAAGTTAATTAACTTAATATAATATCATGTAAGGCTTCTAACTTGTGGGCTTGGGTCGGGCCTTGAGTTGTAGTTTTGAAACTTGACCAAAAAGGCCCCTAGAGTCTTCCAACTTAACTCTTTTTTCACCATCTTTCATAAACCTACAATTAACATTTAAACTTTGTAAATTATTGCACTTAACCCCCAATATTTTCATAAAATAAACAATTAAGCATAAAAACCATGATAAAATCATAAGGAAAGTAAGTGTGTTTTACAACACATCAATACTCTCCACCTCGATCTGATCGAAGCATTTTAATAGTTTTTCCGAGTTGGTTTTCCACTTCATTTTGAAACTCTTTGAACATTTCAAAAGTTTCATGTTTGTGTTTCATAAGATACAAATAAGCATATCGACTATAATCGTCAATAAAAGAAACAAAGTATCTTTCATGATTTCTAGACATAGTTCTGAAAGGGCCGCATACATCAGTATGTTTAAGTCCTAACAGATCCCTTGCTCGTTCACTTTTATAAGTGAATGAGTCATTGGCGAGTTTGCTAGCTAAACGAGACTCATAGTCGTCAAAAGAGTCTGGTCATGTGGATTCAAGAATCCCTTCGGATTGGAGTCTTTTAACTCGTGCATTTCTTATGTGACCAAGTCGGCAATGCCATAGAAACATATTATTGATGCCAGATCTTATACATTTAGAAAGATTAAATGCATTATTGTTAATTTGAACATCAATCTCATAAATACCATTTAGAGAATGGTAAATGGTTGTGAGTAGAGGAGAGATAAAATTTAAAGAGATAGATAAATTTTGAGTAAATTTGAAGGTACACTATTCATCCTCTATTTATTTTTAGGGGAAATTCCCAAAATAAGCGTTTCTAAAAACGTTTTTCAGGTTTTAGGTGCCATTTGCAAGAAATTCCCAAAATAAGCGTTTCTGAAAACGTTTTTCAGGTTTTAGGTGCCATTTGCAAGAAATTCCCAAAATAGGTATTATAATCTAGTCGTGACGAGTAGTTTGTATAACCAATTAAAACTTGACACATGTCTTTAAACTAACTGCAACGAGCAGATTTACTAACCATTTACTCGTCACGACTAAATAAGTTTTATGCCTCGTAATCAACTCCCACGGGTAATTCATAAGTTCTTTAGTCGCGACGAGTAGATTGTAAGGTTAAACTAGTCGTGGCGAGTTAACTACTAATAAACTACTCGTGTAGAGAATGTAAACCAGGTAAACTAGTCGTCGCGACTAAAGGACTTATAAATTACTCGTGGGCGTTGATTACGATGCATGAAACTTATTTAGTCGTGACGGGTAAGTTATTAGTGAGCCTGCTCATTACGGTTAGTCTAAGGGAACGTGGCAAGTTTTAACTGGTTCTACAAACTACTCGTGTGTAATCATAAAGTACTCGCCACGACTTATTTATAATACATATTTTGGGAATTTCTTGCAAATGGCACCTAAAACCTGAAAAACGTTCCCTTTATGAAAACGTTTTTCAGGTTTTAGGTGTCATTTTCAAATAATTCCCAAAATAGGTATTATAAACTAGTCATGACGAGTAATTTATGATTACGACGAAAAGTGGGAAGAAACAAAAGGAGCTACTGAGTATGTTCCGTTTGATTGTGGACGGCAAGGTGTAAAGATAGAGATACACCTTGCCGTCCACAATCAACATAAGCGTTTATGAAAACGTTTTTCAGGTTTTAGGTGTCATTTGTAAGAAATTCCCAAAATAGGTATTATAAACTAGTCGTGACGAGTAGTTTATTTACACGCGAGCAGTTTGTAGAACCAGTTAAAACTTGTCACATGTCCTTAAACTAACCGTGACGAGCAGGTTCACTAATCATTTGCTCGTCATGACTAAATAAGTTTCATGCCTCGTAATCAACGCCCACAAGTAATTCATAAGTCATTTAGTCGCGACGACTAGTTTACCTAGTTTACATTCCCCACACGAGTAGTTTATTAGGAGTTAACTCGTCGCGACTCGTTTAAACTTACAATTTACTCGTCGCGACTAAAGAACTTATGAATTACTCATGGGCGTTGATTAAGAGGCATAAAACTTATTTAGTTGTGATGAGTAAATGGTTAGTAAATATGCCCGTTACGGTTAGTTTAAAGACATGTGTCAAATTTTAATTGTTTATACAAACTACTCGTCATGGCTAGATTATAATACCTATTTTAGGAATTTCTTGCAAATGACACCTAAAACCTGAAAAAAACGTTTTCATAAACGCTTATTTTGGGAATTTTCCCATTCATAAACGTTTATTTTGGGAATTTTTCCTTAAATATATTTGAAAGTGGTTGTGAGTGGAGGAGAGAGAAAAGATAATGATAAAGATGTAAAATAGTATTATTTAATGGGAAAATTCCCAAAATAAGCGTTTATGAAAACGTTTTTCAGGTTTTAGGTGTCATTTGTAAGAAATTCCTAAAATAGGTATTATAATCTAGTCGTGACGACTAATTTGTATAACCAATTAAAAATGGATATGTGTCTTTAAACTAACTGTAACGAGCAGATTTACTAACCATTTACTCATCACGACTAAATAAGTTTTTTGCGTCGTAATCAATGCCCACGAGTAATTCATAAGTTCTTTAGTCGCGAAGAGTAGATTGTAAGGTTAAACTAGTCGCGGCGAGTTAACTATTAATAAACTACTCGTGTGGGGAATGCAAACCACGTAAACTAGTCGTCGCGACTAAATGAATTATGACTTACTTGTGGGCGTTTATTACGAGGCATGAAACTTATTTAGTCGTGACGAGCAAACGATTAGTGAACCTGCTCGCTACGGTTAGTTTAAAGGCACGTGGCAAGTTTTAACTGATTCTACAAAGTACTCGCGTGTAATCATAAACTACTCGTCACGACTAGTTTAAAATACCTATTTTAAGAATTTTTGCAAATGACACCTAAAACCTGAAAAGCGTTTTTATAAATGCTTATTTTGGAAATTTTCCGTTAGGGTAATTATAGAAACGGAGGAGTTGTTGTGAATGATGACACTACCATAACCATTAGCTTAGCCGGGTAAGTAAGATCTCATTTCATTTCCACCCCTTATTTGGGCGAAACCCTAATCAAAAGGTTTGGCCAAACCATACCATACCATACCATACCTCCTTCTAGATTCTGCACTTTTTCTTAACTGTTTGCACACCGTACCTACCATTTAATAATAATAATAATAATAATAATAATAATAATAATAATAATAATAATCATGACCTGATGCTTGTTTTTGGTGAACCTAGGGTTTCATGATATCACGCATACGTCCAATCGCCTACTGAAGGAAGAATTCGTGAGTATTCATTCTACTATGCGTTTCATGTTTTATGTATGTATGCTGATTTCATTGAGGAATTTTGTATTTGTCGGTTCATAATTCATCTTTTTTGATTTAGTGTTTCATACTGGTAGCATCTTCATCTGCCTATATATTATTATTATGTGAGATTTACCTGATAAAATTAGGGTTGATTTTGATCAAAGTAACACTTGTGCTTTTGCTCATAGGGTGCAAACGCCCGACCCTGGCTAGTTTTAACTTACACAGAGCTCGACCTCAACTTGTTTAGTATTTACAATCATTTCTTACACACATATGTATACATACACAAGTTCGTCTCTATATACCGCCATTGTTACTCACCTTCAAATCAAACACCACCCTAAGCCATCATTGAAGCCGCCTCCAGTTTCGACCACCAACTGCTGCCCTTCTCTTCCAACGGTAGCCGGTGGAAACCACCATGAAGCATATGATTGACACTCGATTTTCTTTTTTTTTTCGACTAGGTTTTTCCGATTTAAGGTTTGGGCTCCACAACTTGGTGGGTTTGACTATTGGAGTTTTGTGAGAGAGATATGTTTGTATTTATCTGATTTCAAAGAAGAAAAATAATGATAAGAAACTATTAATCTGAATTTATAATTCTATCATGGATAGAATTGTATTTTAATAAGGTAGTTTTAATGAAATGGGTAAATATGTAATGGATTTTTAAGGGTTGGGTATATATGTAATAAATGATCTTAGCTAGGGGATATATGTAAATGCCTCTTAATTTTTATATATTTATTATTATTTTGATATGTTTTTTTTCAGTTATAATTTATATATATCGTAATATATATTGTTATGTAGTTATTGTTTCATTATATTAAATGCATTAAATAATTATTATAATATATATGTAAAGATACTCATCTTATAATTATATTTATATACACATACACACAAACACAAGATAGTGTAATTATAGCGTAGTGTAATCACAACATAGTGTATTTACACTACGATGTAATTACATAATCACACTACTTGTATATATAATTACACTACTTGATTCGCACAATTAGCATGTTTTTTTAGTTTGCACGTTAACTTTCCCCTATATATATAATAAACATTTTATAATTCTCGTTTAGGCTCACGAACTGACTTGTGCTCGTTAAGTGAAGCTCGGGCTTCGGCTCATTTATTAAATGAGTTTATTTTTAGGCTCGGGCTAGTTTAAGCTCGATCAGCTTTTTCACAAGCCAATCTCGAGTAGCTCGCGACCGGCTTGAGATTGCACCCCTAATTGCCAATCCTATAGTTTATGTAGTTGGTAAGTTTTTGTCATATAGATTGAATTATGCCTACCTGTAATGTAGCCTGTTTATGATCTCATAGTTGCTTTTTATAATGGAAATGAACTATTCGGTACTGCACTGTAATCAAAGAATGTTGTTCTGCCATGATATATGATATATGAGTAACATGGTAAGTTTGATGCATTATTTTGTTGATTAGGCGGGACCATATGAATTAATTGTTAACTGCTGAATGATATTTAACCAGGTTGGAGAAAAGTCAGAGATGTCTTCAACGAGGGCGGCCCTTGAAACCCGCCCCCTTGATCAGTGGAAAGTAACTGAGCTAAAAGATGAACTTAAGAAAAGGAATCTAATTACTAAAGGACTGAAGGATGAACTTGTTAAAAGGCTGGATGAACCTATCCGTACTGAATTGGAAGACGGTAACCAAACTCATTACAATGGTGTCGGTGAAGATGTTGACCAGCCTGATTATGCAACAGCAGAGCCAGTTGTTTCAGAGAAAACCACCAGCATTGTTGATGACACAAGTGCCAAAAGCGAGAGCCTAGAAAACAATAACATGACTGTTAAGTTGGATATTAATGAGAGCTTAGAGAAAGATAACATGACAGAGAATTTGCGTGATGAAAACAGTGATAGGGTAATTGAGGTCAGCCAAGTAAAATCTGATTCTCTTTCTATTGATACTATGACAGTTACTGAAAATATTGACCTAAATTGCCGCTGATGATGACAAATCAGAACCTGTTGTTAAGCCTGATGATGTCAGTGTTGCTGAAAGTGTAAATATATTCAAAACAAATGACAGCGGAGACGTGGGTTCCCCTGAAAAGCTGAATTTAGATAGAAGTTCTGGTGATGAATCAATGGAGGATGATGTATTGGAGAGTAAACAAGTTAATTCCATATCTGAGATAACAGAAGCGCCTGTGGTGAAGGATGGTGAGCTTGTTGATGTTATGGTTGACGGTACACATGCTGCCAAGATTACTGAATGTAGTAAAGATGAAAGTGATCTTTCTCTGAGGCCCATAAAAAGAAAGCTTCATGGTAAACTTTATAATGAGATCTTTAATTGTAGTTTTTTTGCATGTAGTTGGTTATTTGAGTGAAAATGGTAAGTTTAAAGAAGTAACTTCTTTACTTCTTGACTTGCTTATATGAGTGAAAATGGTAAGTTTATTCTCTATCTGAAATTGTTTTTGCCAATGCTACCTAAGTTTTCTCTTTTTAAAATTTTTGGTACATGTATCATCTTCAAGTAATTTCTTTTATCAAATTTCACTTTTGAATACATTGCTTCTTTCACCCATATAGGTACTTTTAGAGGGATTTGTGCTACCTATGGATGGTATCAGTACCATACCGATATGGTACCACCCAGTACCGAAACCAAAATTGCATAAAACCATAAAAAGCAAATTACTGGTATTGGTACGGGTATTTTGGTATTCTCTTGGTTTAGACCGCATGTGGATTTTATCTATAAACAATTAAAAATGTTAATGTATGAGAAAACCAACATAAGTCCATCTTCATTAGCTAAAGAAGAAATCAAGCAGTTTCTGTTATGTTTAACAGCTAATGAAGAACTCTGATTTAATTGTTTTGTCACTCATCTAAGCATTCAAATTGGAGTTATGTGTTGTGAATGAATGTTAACTATAATAGAAACAATTTGATTGCTTTTTCAGCTAATGAGGACGGACTTAGATCGGTTTTCTTGTGCATTACTTGTTCATGGTCAGTTGATTGTTTTTTGGAAAAATCCTTACTCGGTACTAAGCTGGTAGAATACCAAGATACTGGCGTACCATTACTGATTTTGACACTGTTAGGTAGTCGTTGTATGGTTTTATGCAATTTCAGTTTCGGTACCAGGTGCTACAGTACCGATATTATCCTTATCCATGTCTATCTACTTAGTACTATGGTTCTCTTAGCATTTTGTGTTATCAGTAGTTTACCAACTGTTATTTTAGTACTTCTGTTTTGTGTCACACTCTTATGTTAACTGTTGTATGTTATCTGGATACCATACTTTGTTTTGTGTCACACTCTATGCTAACTGTTATATGTTACTGAGTATGTTTCTTTCTTTCTTTCTTTCTTTCTTTCTTTCTTTCTTTCTTTCTTTCTTTCACCCATTCGAATATGAGCAAGATCAGAAGATATTCTTTTGTTGGTGGTCGTATAATTTATTCATGTTTATTTTTGTCGTTTATAATGTTTCTGACTACTTTAACATCAACATAACATGTGTTTGTATGATGCCTGTTTGATGTTACCAGTTACCCTAAATAGCATGTGTTTTTGGTTTAGCAGCTTTAAATAGAATATAGCTGTCTTCTTCTATATCTATTTATAAATCACTCTCATGGCAGATCAAGAAGCAACAACAAACATTGAGGTAGTAAAGCGACAATGCAAGTGGAATTCTCAACACCAAACCACTAATTCTCCTGTCTCTACTACGCCCAAGGATGCTTTCCCGGCTTCTATGAAACACCGGTTTTCAAAATCTGATTCTTCAGTTAGCCATGAGGGACCAAAAGAACGTGTTGGTGAGCTATTCTATTTGCTTTCTGTTTATGAGACGTGGTATGATTCATCTCATGTTTTTTTGTTTGTTTGGTAGTTCCTCCATCATCAAAGGCTCCAACCACTTCTCTTAGAATTGATCGGTTTCTGCGCCCTTTTACTTTAAAGGCTGTGGAACAACTTCTTGGCAAAACGGGTACGGTGGTTAGTTTCTGGATGGATAATATCAAAACTCACTGTTATGTTACTGTAAGTTTACCTCTCTTATCTCCTACTACAAAACCATATCTTTCATATGTTTTTTTTGTCAAATGCAATGCTATATATGGCCTATTATTATCTTTTAATGTTAGTGGACTGTTTGTGAGAAATTTGAGAATGAAATTTAGTATTTACCGAGTTTAGGGGAATTGAAAAATGATTGGTACGTGTCTTTTTATTGAATTATTTTCTAAAAGTACTGTAAATTTAAAAATAACATGTAAAAGCAGGGCTAATTTTTGTTTTGTAGAAGTAGTAAACCCAATCCCACCTGGGGTAGTTACAGTTTAAAATGAAATTTCTACTAATTTCAATCTAACATAATTTAGTTTTTTTTTTAATAACTCATAATATGCATAATTTAATAGAAGTCCAACTGTCCAAGTATACAGTTCGTTCAGCTTTTTGATATAAGTTTTATAAAAAAAAATGAGTTGTATCCAAATTAAAGTATCTTTGATCATCATAATATCCAAAAATAAATTGTTCAGTCTACTTTCAAGTCGATTTAATATAATTATAAGTGGTTTTGCAACGGTTATATAATTGTTCATAGTCAACTTTCAAATATAATGGTTCACATTGGGGTATATGCATTATTGTAGGTATATTCATGACATGACACATAATTTATAAAAATATGTGATCAGATATCTAAAATACCCCTTAGCTGGTTAATCTTGCGCACATATGATTAGATATCTGAACTGTCCATCACTGTAAATTGAAATTAATTTGCTAGTTCTGTAATATTATGGAAGTAATAAATTTGATTTTCGTCCACTTTCTGCTCATCTGCTGCAGTATTCATTAGTGGAAGAAGCTATAGAGACCCGAAATGCTGTGTACAACCTCCAATGGCCAAAAAACGGAGGCCATCTGCTTATAGCCGAGTTTGTAGATCCATCAGAGGTGAAGGCTCGAACAGAACCACCTCCAGCCACCACAAAACTACCACAGCTATCACAGCTTCCTCCTCCCACCCCCACTCCCGCTACCACCTCCACCTCCAGCCGCCACAAGACCACCACGACAAACACAGCTTCTTCCTCCACCCCCGCTCCCACTACCACCTCCACCACCACTTTACCATCCACCAGCATCAAGAGAACTACCAGTAGCCCTTCCTCCACCCCCTCCCCTCCCTGAGAATATGAAACCGCCAGTCGTGACATTGGATGATCTGTTCCGGAAGACAAGAGCAACCCCTCGAATCTACTACCTGCCATTATCAACTGATGAAGTTGCAGCAAAACTGAAGAGGAATGAAAAGCAGTAGGGATTGATCAGAGTATGAATGAATATGTAAAGATAATGGTGACAGGTATTATCACACAGTTACATGTTTGCAGGTCTGCAGGTAGGAAGGAAGTCATGGAGCCGAGGAAGAAGAGGTCGTTTTGTGATAGTTGTCGACGACTTTCCATTTGTTTTAGACTCCAATGCCATGATTCGGTTAAGACTCGTATCTGCTTATGTTTACTTGCTTCTTCATCTAAAACATTGATACATGCTTGTTCCTCTACAATTTTCAATTGCAAATTAGACAAATCCAGATTCTTCATCTTTTGACACGTTTACACGGTAATGGTTTCTAGATTAATTTAACTTATATGAAAACATCTCACTTACCCTCGCTAACATCGACAATCAATTGAGAAAACGAGTAACTCGGATTTGAATAGCCTTTTCTACTAGTAAATTCAAGGGTTAAAAGCGATTTGCATGCTTTCAATACATATCATGATCTTTTTTTTGAAGAGTGTATTATACCTTATGCAATACATTAACATATGTTAGTTCTACATAAGTAGAAAAAGGTGTCCGTTAGTGATCATATTGATGATAGTGATACTATTTTGGCAACGTGCTTGCTTGAGTGACCTAGATCAGGATTAGAGAATCGACAACTTTATGTGCATGAACAAGATTTTGTAAAAGTAAATATAATTTTTTTGTAAGTCGGTTTGGTTTCAAACTCTAGTTCCCCCCTTGTCTCAGTCGTTGATCTTAACTAGTTATAAAACAAAAACCTATCAAATTAAATAGGATAATAATTTACAACCCAATAACATTTTTAAACCAGTTAAACTTTTCTTATAAAACTAACCCAATTACACTTTTTGCCAGTTTCCATTTAACCCTTACCGCTAGAGGTGGACAACAAAACCGGTTCCTGGAACCGGTTCGGCGGAACCGAACCGGTTCCTACCCGTTTTTCGTAGGAACCGGTTCGGTTCCGTTTCAACCCGACGATCCGGGACCGGTTTGACATGTTTGGAGGTGGACCGGGTAGGAACCGGAACCGAACCGGAACCGGTTCTGGAACCGGTTCGACCGGAACCGGTTCGGAACCGGTTATAGCCGTTGGAGTGGTTCTAGCCGTTGGGAAACGGTTTTATGGCCGTTTTTTGACCGTTGGGGTCAAAAATGGCCGTTTTTTGGCTCCCCAAACACCCCACTACTAGTATAAATAGGTATTTGGTGTAATGGGTTCATCACAACACTCAAAACGCAAACCCGAACGCAAAAAAATACAAAAAAACGCTATTACAACGTTCTGAGTTCTCTAATCTCTTGTTTTCTCTTCTTCTATATTCATATTTGTTGTTATGGCTGCCTCACAATCATCGGTTGGTCAAGGTTCCACCGCCGGACCAAGTTTCGTTCGTATTGTACCTCATAATCGTAATCAAGAGATTTGGTGCAATTGGGATTTGGTTGAATTGAGTGACCATTCATTGAAGGCTCGGTGCAAGTTTTGTGGGTTTATTTAAACCCACTTTCGAATTCAAATTTGAAGAAACACATCGAAAGACCGTATTGCAGGGCGTTGAAACAGAACGTCGAGTCGCAACAAACGCAAATGGATAGTGAAGGCGGAATATTTACATACCAAATTGATCGAGTTCAAGATCGTATGGCGAAGTTTGTGATTCAAGAAGCTTTGCCGTTTAGCCACTTCGACAACCCTCGCTTAACCGCCATGATTCGAGATACGCTTCAACCACAATACACTCACGTAAGTCGTCATACTCTTAAACGTTATTGTTTAAAATTGTGGAAGAAGGCCAAAGAGGTACTAATTGCATATTTTGAAAATATAAATACGGGAATAAACTTAACTAGTGATGTTTGGTCGGCTCCACATGGTCTACCCGAATCTTATCTTTGTGTCACCGCTCATTGGGTAGACCCGTCATCGTGGGAAATGATGAAACGCACCATTGCTTTCGAACTCTTTGAGTATCCACATACGGGAGATAATTTGTTTGAAATTTTAGATTATGTTATAAAAACTTATAAACTAGAAAATAAAATATTTTCAATGGCATTTGATAACGCGTCGAATAATACATCGGCGGTTGATAAATTAAAATTAAAATATACGCCGATTTGCAATGGTGTATTTTTTCACTCAAGGTGTGTTGCACATATCATTAATTTAATCGTGCAAGACGGACTTGCTTCGGATGAGGTTACATCGGTTATAAACGATTTTAGAGTAATGCTACATGAAGTTTTTAAGAAAAGTAAAAAAAGACAAATGGATTATAGAAAATTTTGTAAAGATACGGGAAGAAAAGCTTTGGGAGCTAATTGGGATGTACCTCATCGATGGAATTCCACTTGCATAATGTTTCAAAGTACTTTGAAACAAAGAGACACTTTACAAATGTTTCATTCTAGTCTTGCCGAGAATGATTTGGCAATCCCCTTTTTCAAATGAGAAATGGGAAATTATCAATGACTTATCGACTTTTCTTGAAGTTTTTAAAACATCAACTACGAAACTATCGGGAACGTATTATCCGACAAGTCCCTTGGTTCTTTCGGAGTTATTTTTAATCGTTAACAATCTTAAAGAATTTGAAAATAAAAGTCCAATGTTTTCAAACATCATATTACCAATGAAGTTTAAATTAAAAAAATACTTTCTTGAATTGCCACCGATTTTTACTTGCGCCGCCGCTTTAAACCCAATGTTAAATGTTACGGGGGTTGAATGTGTGATAGACGAAATTTTTTCAGCCTTAGATATGCATGAAGTTGACCCAAACTTTTCAACAGAGGCACAAAATGATTTTAACTTGAATTTTAAATTTATGTATGACTTTTATATATATAAATATGGGTCAAACATACACATGCCTACGCCGGGGGGGTCTTCATCAAGTTCAAGTGCTCCTAGAGTACGAGACCCCATGATTAGCCTTATGAACACCGTTCGCAACGTAACGGCTAAAAAACAAAGGGGTAACACCCCTTCAAGCGAACTAGGAAGGTATAGTGCATATGATTTCTCTACCGGTTTATCCGAAGAGGAAAATGGCACTTTTGATGTTTTGGCTTGGTGGAAGGTAAAGGAAACCGAGTTTCCGATTCTTGCCACCATGGCCCGTGATTTACTAACCGCCCAAGCTTCTACGGTAGCTTCGGAATCTGCTTTTTCTCTTAGTGGCAGGGTAATATCGGTGAGAAGAACAAGACTGAATTCGGAGTCGGTGGAGATGTGCATTTGCTTGAAGGATCACTTGGACTCAATCGATCGTGTTCAACACGTAACCACTCTGGAAGACGAAACACCACTTGATGTTCGAGTGCACGACGAACAAGAAGGCGTTTCTACAAGTAATTCTGATGAATAAGTCGCCACTCAATAATTACGACGAACAAGAAGGCTTTTATAGAAATAATATCTCACAACTTTATATTTATAAGTTTAATGTTTTGTTAGTTTGTTTTTGAATATTTTAAAACATGTAACCTTTTTTTTTTGAACTTCTTAAAGTAAATAAAATGAATTTTATGTTAATTGTTTTTTTTATTTAACATGTTATACAAATACGAGCAGCGGAAACGAAAAACGAAAAAAAAATTATTTTTTACACTGTAACCGGTTGGAACCGGTTACAGTGTAAGAACCGGTTTAGGAACCGGTCAGAACCGGTTCCACCGGTTCCGGGTCCGAGGGTTGGGGAACCGGTTCGGTTCCCTAACCGGTTCCAACATGGAACCGGTTTACACAGTGATGTTGACTAATGGAACCGGTTCTGAACCGGTTCCGGTTCCTTTGACCAACCCGATTTGATCACCTATACCTTACCCTATATGGCTATTAGGGGTGTTCGCGGTCCGGTTTTCGCGGTTTTTATATCAAACCGTGAACCAAACCGTTCGTAACGGTTTTTGCTTTTTGCAAACCAAAACCAAACCGTGAAAATTCTAAACCGAACCGAAAGTTAAGAAAAAAAACCAACCGTGAAACCAAACCGATGACCGGTTTGGGCGGTTTCACAGTTTCGAACCGAACCATGAACACCCCTAATGGCTATACCCATTAAAATCCTTTTTAAGGAGAGCCTCTAACTAGGTGCACAAAAAACCCGAACCCCGAACCGGATCCAAAAAAAACCCCGGAACCGGTTTGTTTTATATCCGGGTTTTAGTACCCGAACCTGTACCTGACCCCACCTGTAGGGTACGGATAGGGTATGCATTTAGAACCAAAACCCGTAACCAAACCGAACCCGATTTGTACCCAGTAACACTCGAAAACCGAACCGGTTCCATACCCGGAACCGGGCTTTTCCAATACCCGGAACGGGTTTTCCAAATACCCGATCTATATTTGAAATTACCCGAAAATTAACTAGAAAATACCCGAAAAATACCCCTAAAAAGTGCAACTCCTGAAAATTTCCAATCTATACCCGAAAAAACCTGAAAATATGGTTTTTTCAATACCCGGAAATAGGGTATTCAAATACCCGGTTTTAGAATACCCGGTTCTATACCCGACCCGAACCTGATACATAGAGTATGGTTTTTAGAGGCAATACCCGGACCCGAACCCGACCCGGGTATTACTAATACCCGATTTTTCAATACCCGATCATACCCGAACTCGATTTCATACCCGAACCCGGGTTTTTCTAATACCCGATTTGTACACCTCTACTCATATTGTTTAACCACGTAAAATAGATCGTTTTGCTATATTAATTTGGTTTTATTTATTGTTATCATAATTGTTGTCACATTATGGAAATTTAAATATAAGTATTATATAGTAGGGAACTATTTTTTTTTCTAGTTTCACAGGGCACCCGAATTTCTAGGGACGTCACTTGATACTCTTAAGACATGTATTTTATAACGGGTCACGGATTGAAGTTCATATATATACAAAAAACCAGTTTTTATCTTTTGTATTACAAATATTGTTTAAATTTTTCGTTTCTAATATTGTGAATGTTTTTTTTTTTGAATTTTAGTGTATTTATTGTAAGAATTAATAATATACTTGAACCTATTTTGATTAATTTATGTTGGGTTTTATTCATTTTTTATTGAAACGTTAAATGAATTATCTACTTAAGTTTTATATTTATTCGTTTAAGTTAAACTTAAAAGAAAAAAGAATCGTCTAACTAAATCCACATTGAGAGGGCTTGATTACGGGGTTTGTTTTACATTTTACGTTTCTAATATTTAAATTTTTTTGTATTTTAATTTTATTTGTGTAAGGAAATTAATAATATAAATAGAGTTTGATGATAAAAAGGTTTTACAAATAAATGAGATGTTATAACCCGTTTAAAACCTATCTGGGTTTGATGAGACCCATGACCCGCTTATTTTTTTTACTATAAAATTGTTTTATAATTATAAATAATATCTTAAAAAAAACGGATATTAATTTTTAGTATATCCCTATTTTATAAGATTTTTCATATCAAATATTTGGTTAGAGTAATTTTTAATATATTGAGATGTTATAACCCGTTTAATGGCTATCTGGGTTTGGTGAGACCCATCTAGTGAATTCGGGTCAAATGCATGAAAAATCACAATTTACAAATAAAACAATATGATGGCTTGAGAGAAAATAAGGAAGTTTCATTTATATATATTACTAGTTTTATCCCCCGTTTTACGGTGGTTGTGTTTCTTTTTCGTGTCTAATATTTATATTTTTTTGAATTTAATTTTATATTTTGTAACAAAGTTAATAATTTACTTAGAGTTTAATAATGAAAGAGTTTCACAAATAAATGAGATGTTATAACCCGTTAAAAAGTTATGGATTTGAGACCCATGTCCCATTTATTAGTTTTTTTACTACAAAATTGTTTCTTAATATAAATAATATATTTTTTCTTAAAAAAACCGGATATTAATTTTTAGTATATCCCTATTTTATGGATTTTCATATCAAATATTTTGTGAGACTAATTTTTAATATAATGAGATGTTATAATTACCCGTTTAAGATTATCTGGGTTTGATGAGACCTATACTTGTGAATTCGGGTCAAATGCACGAGAAATTTTTAGTTACAAATAAAACAATCTGTTGGCTTGAGAGAATGTAAGAAGCAACCAGAAACCTTTTAAAGGGTTCGGTTATATATATTTAAGATTAAAATTCCTAGTTCTATAGTTTTTCTTCTTTTTTCCCCCTTTTTTCTTTCATTTTTCAATTTTTTTGCGCGCGACATATATTGTAATTTATTTTCGTCCTCATATGTTGTTTTACATTATTTGTTTTTAATATTTATATAGTTTTTTGAATTTTAATTTTATTTATTGAAAGGAAGTTAATATACTTATGATTTGATGATAAAAGGGTTTTGTAAGTAAATGAGATGTTATGCTCAGTTTAAAAGTTATGTGGGTTTAGTGAGACCCATGAACCGCTTATTTATTTTTTTTACTTTACCACAAAATTGTTTCTTAAAATAAATAATATCTTTTTAAAAAAATGGATATTAATTTTTAGTATATCCCTATTTTATAGGATTTTCATATTAAATATTTGATAAAATTAATTTTTAATATAATGAGATATTATAACCCGTTTAAGGGTTATTTAGGTTTGGTGAGACCCATACACATGAATTCGAGTAAAATGCATGAGAAACCTTCATTTAAGAATAAAACAATTGCTTTAGAGAATTTAGGAAACTTTCGTTTATATATATTAAAGATAGATTATAAAACAAAAATTTTTAAAAAGTAAAAAAATCAAAATTCTTATATTTTATTCTGGTTTCATAAAAAAAACTTCGTCTTACACACATATATAATTTCATTTAATCTCTAGTTACGTAATGTACACATATATACATTATCATTTACCTTATATTGTACATATGTGTATAAAAACATGTATGCACATATTTGTATATTATACATATATGTATAATTTAGTTAAACCGAGATGATTTTTTTTATGAAACCGAGATGATAAATAAGAATTTTGATTTTTTTATTTTTTTTTGTTTATGATTTTTTTATGGTCCAAATTGGTTCTTATGGTTCTCAATTTTCAAAAAGTTCTCACATAATCCTTAATATATATATATATATATATATATATATATATATATATATATATATATATGATTGATTATTTTGAGAACCACTTTGAGTTTTAAGAACTCAAAAGAACTCAACGTAATAATTTTTTTTACACACATGTAATACGTAAGTGTAAAACAACATCACGACTTGTAGGATTTTTATGTTTTCGTTTATATATATTATAGATATATATTTATTGTAGTAGTCAGGTCTTAAACAATAAAGAAAGAAACATAAAACCCAAAGAAAACAACCCATGTAAAATTTGGTGGTTGTTTTCTAAAACAAGGAAACAAAGAATTCGTAGACACCAATGAATTTATGCATATGAATACACACCAACTGCCACCAAAAGATTCACGCGCGCCACAAGAATCCCTTGTGATTATCAAAAGAAGTTTCCGTTTGATTAGAAGAACCACAAAAGATGTGTTACGAGGTGAAGTGTTCCAAGTGTGGTAAAACCACTTGGGGTGGTTGTGGGTTTCATGTCTCCTCCGTCTACAAGAGGATCCCCGATGGCCAACATTGCCAGTGCAAGGGATGGCCTGGTGTCAAACCCACGGATGCCACCATCGGAGAAGAAGAACCCATCTCTTCCTATTGTTATATTCTTTAAAGATGAAGGTTTTGTTTTATGAGATGTAGTTTATCTATCATATATTGTTATCATTGAGTTTGTTAGCTACTTTCATATTTGCCTACTCTTTTGAAAATTTAGATAACTGCTACACTACTTTTAAACTCAACTAAAATGAAAAATATAAGTGCAAAAGATGAACAAGAAAGTTATGTACAAACTTCAATATTTTGGATTAAAATATTGATCCCATGCATGAGTTAATAAAACGTTCACGCGAATGAACTTAAATATTGTGGATTTACAGAATAGGGTGTGGTCGAATTAAATGATGAAATCGGCCCTAACTGCCTAACATGAGCCCAAATTTCTTCATGATATCCACTTGTATTATGTGCTAGAACATGTTTTTCTACACTTTCATAAACCATACTTTGGTGGATTGATTAGGTGGCGTGTTGGGGTTAACATATCATTTAATATTGAGAAAATTCTTTAAATGTCTTATTTGAAGAGAGAGAAAATTTAAATAATCTACTAATATTTAATATTCTCAAAATGGATAAATAGATTTGGACTGGGGCGACATGTTTTGAAAAGATTTGACTTTCGTCTGCTCCGGTCAAATTTAAATTGAATCCCGTCTTTCCCGTCTAAATTTAAATAATTTCGTCTTTCCCGTTCAAATTTTGTTCTTTTCTCAAACACTTTTTCTCTCTCATTGAATCTCTCTCTTCTTATTTTTTTTCTTCTTCATCATCGTCATCTTCTTTTTATTTATCATCTCTGGCGATTTCTAGTTTTCGACTTGTCCGAGGAGAAATATTTTAATGAAAGCGGAGCGGCTTCATCGTCAATTTCGTCATTTTCATCATTGTTACAGAAATCATAGTAATAATTATCGATCAATGATGAGAAATCTTTGGAACTTGACCGTTTTCCGTTTATGAGTTTTCTTTTTATTGCCGGCGATGAAGAAGAAAAAGATGATGATGATGATGATGAAGATGGGAAAGAAAAAAAGGAAGAGAGAAGTTGAAGGAGAGAGAAAAAAGTTATGACAATTTTTTTCCTCAAAATTTGGACTCGAAAGACATAATTATTCAAAATTTGAACAGGAAAAACGAGATTCACTTTAAATTTGGACGGGGCAGACAAGGTTCAAATCTTTTGAATCCCATCGCTTTATTCCAAATTTATTAGTCCATTTTGAGAATATTGATGATTAATGAGTCATTTAAATTTTCTCTCTTTTCAAATACGCCATTTAGGGAATTTTTCCTTTTAACATTTTACCTTTTCCTTTTAACATTTTGATAATTAGACAAAACTTTATACATTATTCGATGTTCAACTATCGCATCAAACTTCAATTTTTAAAGCGAACCTATATTAAGATGAGTATTTAAAATATATGCCATATTTAAGTCATGGATCCCTATTTAACAAAGGAATTCTAACGTTACGTGAAAACCTAATATCATGGATTTAAGTAATCTCATGTGTCAAGAGATTTTGATAATCGTTAAAAAAATTTTGAGCTGATGACGAAAAAATGTTTTGGCCTTAAGTAAAACTTTTTTTTATTGAGTTTAAATAAATAAAATTTTAAATTGACTTATTGGGTTACGGTTTTTTTTTTGGCTTTTTTATGTTTTATTTATTTATTTTTATAGAAATGAGCTTAAATGCATCGGATAATTTGGTTTAAACATTAAGAAATATATATTGTTTTTAAAAAATATAATTATATACAATTATACATTTTATTAAAACCCTGAGCCACCCATAGGGTCGGCTCAACTATTTTGAAGGCCTAAAGCAAAGTAAGCGTATCGTAGTCCCTTTCCAAAACGTTGAACTGTGCTTTTGCCTTTTGTATTTGACATGATAGGACATGTAAAATACCTAATAAATTATAAACTAGTAAATATGCTCGTTACGGTTAGTTTAGAGACACGTGTCAAGTTTTAATTGGTTAAACAAACTACTCATCACGACTAGTCTATGATACCTATTTTGGGAATTTTTTGTAAATGACACCTAAAACCTGAAAAACGTTTTCAGAAACGCTTATTTTGAGAATTATAAACAAAGTTGGTTAAGTGAGTTTGATCTACTAGGCCATAAAACAAACTTTGATTAACCTGAAAATTATTTATTAGTTCTTGAGGTCTTTCTTTTAAATGAATTTTCATTTATATATATATATATATATATATATATAGGGTTGGCATCATTTAAGAGATTTAAAAAAGTTAAGAACTCATAAGAACTCTAAACAACCAAACATGTTTTTAATTTTTTTTATATATTAACATTATTTAAGAATTGTTTAATCATATTTTATATAAAAAATTTTGATTACATATATTAATCACAAGTTACATATGTGTAAAATTTATGTACTAACAAATTTACATATGTGCATAACAAAACATAGATATTTATAAAAACTAATTTTCAAAATTGTAATCATAATTATATATATATAAAAATAATAAAACTACACTCAAATAACATTAACATACAATTTTTTTTAAAAAAACGCTAATTTTTAATGGTTCCTTCAAGTTTTTAAATAATTTAACAATCTGTAATATATATATATATATATAGGGAATGTATAGATTGAAAACCCAATTTAATACTTTGGAAACCCAATGAGTGGTCATAAACCATCCACATCTACTTCCTACATATTATACAACTAGTATTAAGCCTCATCGCGTCGCGGTGGGGACGAAAACCATTAAAAAAGTAACCTTGAAACATTTATCGAACCCGTGTGTTGATGGGCCGGGGTCGTTGGACCCGTGCTTTGTGACGAGATTGTTAAACCGAACAAAAAGTATACCTAAAAACGTTCGGTCACGGCCGTTTGTTATGGCTTGTTAACACATGAAAAATAGACCGAATAATATAACTAAGTCGTCTTAGACCTAGAAGTTGAATGAGGAAGATAGACGTAAAAACGTTGAACAAAACATGCGTGTTGTAGTGTAAATTTGTAAAATTTAAACTAAAACGTATGAAAAATTTGTAAAAGATGAAAAGTATTAGAGAACAAAGTTGAAAGTAAAAAAATGTTAAGATTAAAAATGAAACATACTTTGTGATATACAAGCTTGTAAAAAAATAAAAGATATAAGGAATAGATAAAATGAAAAAAACTATATGATGAAAGGTAAAAGAGAAGAAAAAAAACCTGATGCATTTTAGGTGTCGAGAATTAAGAGTGGGTATGATCAGATGGATGGTAATGGTTACTGGTTTAGTGTTATAGAAGGTTGGTATTATATGCAGATAATTTATATGGAAGATATAATGATGTTCGATTTTGTATAACCAAAAGATTATAGTGAAGTAGGCTTGTATAAGTTTGGGAACACATATTACAAGTGTAGATGCATAAGAAAGTTTAAAATCTACATCTGCATATTTTAATAAAGTAAAATAATTGTGACACATGTTAGTTTGTGGTTAATCCTTACAATTTTTTTTCCTCCAAAACTAATGTATGTCATATATCAATAATTATTTACTTTCTTTTTACACTCTGTTTATATTATATCTATAACATGATAAAATTATTCATTTCTTTAAACTCTATTTATATTATATCTATACACTTTTATAAAAAACATTTACATGTTATACTTTTATACATTAGTAGAATATATTTCACAACATACTTGGTGGAATCCAAAAATCAACAACAAACTTTGAAAAGAATATATTTTTAAATGTTATCATTAACATATCATACTATGTTTATCGTTGAAGATTGTAAATAAATATAAAAAATTCTAATTTGTTTTCAACTTACGAAATAATTTTTTTAATCATTATATTATAAATATATGTTTAAAAGTTGATCCATTTTTTAAAAATAAATCCATTTATCTATTGCTTTTTTTTGTGCATTGTCATATAAATTTATAAATTATATTTATATGATTTAAATCTATCTATTTATTTTTTCGTTTAATTTAGTAAACTATACATATTATGTGTTAAATTGTAAATATAGTATATACCAATAAGAAATTTGGTGTGTAAGAGCATTCCCATCCCATCCCCCATAATTATGTGAGGGGAATTGGTAAATTATAGGGTGGAGTTTTGAATGATTATGAGTGTAAATTATAGGGTGGAGAGAGAAATGTAGTGATTTTTTGTAAATTTTGGGAAATATTTGAGAAACATTGTTTGCCCCTATTTATTTTTTAATATTTGTTGGATTGGTTGTGAGTAGAGGAAAGAGAAAACGGTAATGATAAAAGTATTATTTAATTAAACTAGAAAGAAAAATGTAGTGTTTTGTAGTGTAATTATAGAGATGAGGATGGGGAACGGGATGTCAATGCTCTATCAGGTTCTAATTGTATTCCATATTATCCAAGATTTGCAGTCAAGCAAATAGTTATACATAAATCCATTACTAAATAGATAATGAAAAGAAAGAAAAGAAAAAAAAATAGGCCCTAAATCAGGATTGTTACATTCACCCATTGTTAAAGAAATTTCGTCCTCGAAATTTAATGTAGATTATTTATCTGAAATACGGTTATAGATCTTGAAAACTATGAATGTTTTCAAGCTGGATTTTTAAAAGCAAAGGTTTGCAATCAAGAATAAATGTTTGCTTATTCGGACTATGGCAGAAACAAAGAAATACACTTTAAGTAGGTATTAGATGGGAATAGATAGTTATTTATTTATTTATTTATCTATCTATTTATTTGGGAATTTCGTATATTGACCAGAAGCTTATCAATACCTTTGTTGAGTAAGATAAGCAACCTTAATGAAGTGACACAAATCTTAAAATGACACTCGTCTTTATAAGTTTCATAATGTGGATCAAATGCCTATGTGGAAGTTGACGGTGGTTGTCTAGTTAGTGGGACAGACAACTATGATATGGAAAATCATTTTGTTAAAACAAAGTCCCTACGGTTGGTTCTAGGCTTGCTAAATGAATTTTTTTTTGTTGTTGATAGATTTTGTCGTAAAGTCATTTTTCAATTGTTTAGGGCTAGTCCATCATGAAGTTGATACCGAACGTTTAACAGAGAGATAACGAAGCTTCAAGGTGTTGCCAATCAGGGGACTTTCGGGCTTTTTGAGTTCAATGCATATGAATTTAAATGGCACAAGAGAAAGGTGAAACTGAATATTAAAGGAGATTTATTTGTTGGATGTCTAAAGATTAGTCGGTACCACCACGAATTACGAGTTCGTGACTCTACGGTCAAGCCTACGAGGCAGGGGTCTTAGAGATTTCCAAATCCTTCATAAGGGTCGTCATAAAGACTTTAAAGATTGGAGCTTTTAGGAAACACACATATTTGGTGTAGAAGGGCACTAATTGTCGGTTTCAAGTTTATGTAAGAAAATATTTCTTGAACTAAGTATTATATTAACAACAGAAATTCGATGTCAAGATGGGAAATGATGTTCACATTTTGAAGAGTAGGGGATCGTTTATATAACTCCGGAGATGTCAATATTTATTTAAGACATTATAGGAACTATGGCATGTGTTCATTTGGAAAGGTTGTGATCGTTGATGGTTTGGTGATAAAATTAACATCGTTCCGAGCTTGTCTTCATGTAACATCCCAATTTTCAAATAATAATATTTTAAATATTATTTCATATAATGGAAAAGCTACTTGAGTAAATAGATAAATAGTAAAATGGTAAAAAGGGAAAGATAGGGAGGTCAATTAAAGATAATTAATCATGGACTAAAGAGGAAAGATGAGCCTTAGGTCCATAGGCTTAAGGGAGTATAAATACCCCTTAAACCCTAAATCTTTCCATTTTCATCCATCTTCTCCATAATATTCCCTACACACCTTAAAACACACACTTAAGCCATAAGCACCCCATAGCCGCCGGCCACCATCCGAAACCCCAATACTAGGCTTCACAACATAAAATCTTGGATTATACAAAGGAGCTAACAAGTCCTCGTTCACAACCAAGCTAGCCGTGACCTTAGAAACATCAAAAGGTATGTTCTTTAACCTTAAAGGTTACGTTTTTATGAACGGTTTGCCTTGAAACTTAACCCTAGAGTAGATCGGGTCTAGATACATCATAAAAATGCAAACTTGATGGTTTAAAATGGACGAAATGGACTTATGGTAGTATACGGCTAGTTGATAAACCCTAGATCTAGCTTAGAACGTTTTACACTTATAAAGGTCCAAACTTTATACCTAAAACGGGTTAGATCTTGAAGCCATGGTGATAAGGGGTGTATAACGGTTAAATTGGTGGAGAAAAGTGGTTAAGTTCATGGTATAAACCATAAAAATGGTTAACTGAGCTAAGGATAGAAATGATAAGATAGAAAAATGAGCTGAAACATCTGACCTGAGAGTTTTCGGTCAAGCCTAAGGGTTTTCAGTTAAGATGGGTTTTCGGCCAAAACGAGTTTTCGGCCAAAAGATGTTCTCGGTCAAAGTTGATGATTTCGGTCAACGATCTCGGTCCAAAGTGTTCTCGGTCACGAGTTCTCGGCTGAGTTCTCTGTCCTGGAGTTCTCGGCCAGTTAGTGGCTTGAGGTGGACTTTGGGCCTGGCCAGTTAGGCCCAGTTACTTAATGGACAGATGGGCCAGATTTAACTAAGTCTACAGGATGCTAAGCCCATTATCTTAGGCTTAACAAATAAGCCCAACTTAGAAAATAACTTAAAATGTTAATGGGAAATATGTTAAGACAGTTAATGGAAATACAATTTTTCCAAGCTGACCTGTTAGCTCGACCCCAGCCAGGGGCTCTGCCCCTTGGACCCAGCTAGGGGCTGCCGCCCCTAGAACCCCGCTGCCAGGGGTGCTGCCCCCGGACCCCCGTTCGTTGTGGGTTATATAAAGATAGAAATACGATACGAGTAGCAATAGTTAATTGATACATGTATATATTATACAGTTAGCCGTGCACAGCTCAAGAAAGGGATTACTATTAACGGTGAACGTAACCGACTTCAGGTGAGTTTCTAGCCCCATTTCCTTGTTATGTTTTCGGGGCTGTGTGCATACTCGAAGTGATAGTTAATACACTTACCTTAACTGGTAAGTGTATGCCCTATATGGTTTATATGTTAAGTATGTATATCTTTGATGTGCGAAACGCGGTCTAAAAAAACCTTACCTAACTTAGACACTCTAGTTTTAAATTTATAAATCTAGACTCTCCTAATGCTAGACCACTAGACATACAAGTGTACCTATCGACTGTAGCAAAGCCTAACGAAGTCCGGATATCGAACCCACAGGACACTAGCGACACTTAAACTAGACTCTGACTAATAACTTAATTAAATTGATTTTTGTCTTTTTTTTAAATTATTAAATATAAAATAAATAATACTTACTCTAAACTAGACACGAACAAATAGGACTGGAACTCAGATAGTAGAAATAACTACCTAGGTAAGGAATCCTACTAGTAAACTCGTAAACTTTCAGAATTGGATTTATGATTGGTACCGTATTCTAAAAATATGAAATTTAAGGAATAACTAAAGTAAGCTAGATCACCTCCCGGTCTCACCAACAATACCTAAGAACCCTAAATATCATGTATGCTCAACGGTTTAAATGGTTCGGATCACCTCCCGGTCTCACCTTACCTAACTATGCTAAGGTACCCAAAGATTAAATCACCTCCGGGTCTCTCTAATCACAAAACACCATAAGGCGTAAAGAGGCATTTTTATTGAATTCGGTTATAATTCGGATCTGTAAGAATCTAAAGGAATCTAGGTAACTCACTCCCGTGCAATCACTACCCAAACCCACAAAAGACCAAAACAAACGACACTTAATTACCTCCCAATCTCTCAAGTGACAGAATATAAGGTATTTCTAAACTCTAAATTACCGTTCCTATGGAATACGTTAACTATAAACCATAAACTAGTTACAAACACACAGTAAGCAACCTAATATGCATCCATACATGAAAGACATTCACAAAGACGCATATGGAAAAATAAATTGATAATAAATTAATACCAAATACGCATATGCATCACAACCAAATAAAATAAAAAATTTACCAAAACATGAACCAATCAGTAAATAATCCAAAACCAAAAATAAAACGAGTCTAAAAAGTATTCATCCAAACCCAGGCAGTCTAATAGTTTAGCCAACCATATTAATCAACGAAACAAGAATATAATATATATTGCGATTCATCGAATAATATAATATATGAGACCTGCTATCTTGATGCTTGCTTGGTTCTTTAAATTCAAATTGCAGCAAAAAACCTATGCCCCAAGCAGGGGGTCGCCCCCTTCTGTCGTCTGCCTTCTGTTCTAGTTTTCTTTTGCCACCTCCTCTGTTAAACAGTTCCTTAACCGACCTACGATTTATTAGTGTATACGCTAAGCCCATCGACACAGGGGAGCTTTCTAATGATCTTATTTTTACTCCAGCCCAAAAACGAGATATTTATGGCCCATTTAGAAACACTAGCTCATAAATCATCATATCTTCTCTTTTTTTTTCTATTTGTCCAATCAAATTGTTTTGTTTGATGATTTACTCCACCGACTCTTATACCCTGTTTGCATGTTTGAAATAATACTATGGTTAATAATAATAGTTTAATCATTAAATAAAGTTCAAATAATTCAAGTTACCATTTTCTTAAATGGCTCGTATAAACATTCTTTATATTTTTATTTTCAACTTTAACTTTCATTATATAAGATGCATTCATAATTTTAATTAATTTTAATGGTGTATATAAAATGCATCCACCCAACAAACAAGACCTTAAATTAATTTACTCGTTTTAGCTTGTTGCCTCTTTAAACCATTAAAATCCATATATGAGCCAATTAATAATAATAATTAATAAAACCGGGCTCAAAAGTACTTCAAAGTATAGGAAATATTTATATAATAATATATATATTTTAGGCCACATCAAATATCTCCACACTTAAACTTTTTTTGTCCCTGAAAAAGTATTTTGCAATAGAATCATAATTCGAAACTGATCTTTAAAACATATATGTTATCTTTTAAGCACAGATAAACGCAAAAACCGCGATTTCCGATATTGTTGTCCACTTAAACCCAGCCACCGGCCTATCAAGCCCCCAATTGCAGTAAGCGCTTTAAGTTCAAAAACCACGGCTACACCTTCCACATCTCAGACAAAGAAAGCTAGAAAAACTAGAGTCAAAGCAGACTGGTTTGACAAATCACCATAAGCCAAAGACTAGTTGATGGTACTAAGTAGATGCACTCGGTGAAATTTGATGAATGAATGGTCATGTGGAGTTCGTATGAGCATACCCTAAATATTATTGGACTTTGTCCTATATATTCCATAAAAAATATTTATTGACTAAGAACCTTCGAGCCCCAATAGTGTATCCTCAGAGTCACTATCCCCTTGGTAACACGTAAACTTTAAGTCCCGTCTAGTGTGTGCAACTTTGGCCTCTTTTTCTATTTTTGAGAATGCTTCTTTGGCATTTTTCATTACATAACTTTCTCTTGGTCATTTGCTTTTTGGACCAATTTTTGGAATACTCATAACTTTCATAACACACTTTTTTTTCGTTTTAATTTCTCTTTTTTTTGTTTTTTTATATCACTCTAAATTATATAACTATTTTCTAAGCTCGTAAAAAGATGGACATGTGGTGGTGTGCTGGTTTGAGTGCGTCTAAGTATTACCATCTCAAAGTTTTTAGATTATGGTAATCCTCCCTAAGCATCGAAATTCGGTTTCACCGTTTTTCAAATTATTAGATATATAAAATTTGCTAAAGAGGACTATCAAAGCTAGTTGGGCCTACCGACACATCCCAAGCTTAATGCGTTATCTTTTATTTATAATCACATATATAATAGTAGTTTTAAAAACCAATCTCAAATTTTTCTATCATTTTCCATTATTTGCAAAAAAATTCAATAAAAATTCGGGACATTTTTTATTATTATTATTTTTGAATATTTTTGAATATTTTTTTATTTAAATTTTTTTTTAATATAAAAACATCAATTTCTCATCCCTACAATTAAATGTCACATTGTCCTCAATGAGACTGGAAAAGACAAAAAATAAAGCAACATTCAAATATAAGTAGAGTGGAACAGACTCTCCTGTTAATATGACTATAAAGTCTCGCGAGTCGTGTTCCGGTGCCCTCCAATTCGAACGATAGCCTCATACTCCAGTGCTCTCTACCAAGCTGTCACTTACGAACGAAAGCGGCAATTAATAAGCAAATAACCTCCCCACACTTGAATCAAACCATGTATCATCGATCATCCAATAGTATCTCTGAAGCAACCTGAAAGCAAACCAATAAACAATCAGCACAAGAAATCAAGAAACCCAAAAACAAAAATAAAAAAACATATTGCCGGGTTGCCTCCCGGGAAGCGCTAAGTTTACAGAAGAGTCTTCAGCCAGACTCGCTCCCGAAATCTCAATCAGGAGGCTTTTCTTTTATCCAACCCCGGTCTAAACCATTTAATTCCACCCGTCCAACAGATTTAAACAAATAGCACATAGTGAAACTAAAAAGCATTTTAAAACATTCAAACGAGTCAGACCACCAACACTTAAACTTACCTGGACCAAACCTAATGCGTGACATATAATGAGGTAAATGGTTATTCTTGCATTTTAGTGTTTTCCTATAATTCTTAATGAACCATTTTTGAACCCTCAAAACTTGTCGATCCAAGCACTTTCGCTTACTCTTCTGTGGCTTTGTCGATTTCGGTAGCGATCCACTATCTAGTTCCTCCACAAACATTCTAACCTTCCTATGATTTGGCGACTCAACCACCATCATATTCTGATCCTCCTCATTTGCTACTTCCTCTTCCTTTTCTTCTTCTGGTGACGTTTTGATCTCCATTGTTGGCTTCCCCATGATTAGTGTTTCTAAATATATAAGATCGCTAACAGGGTCAAATTCTGCATGTTCATCAAAAACTGGTAAACCCACCAATTCATCACCAAACTCATCCTCCCAATATGGTACATGCTCCTTCTCTTTGTCATCTTCCATCTGGTCAAGTAGCTCCTCAACGGCATCTTCTCTCAATTTCATTTGATCAGTTAGCTCCAACTCCATCTCTTCTATCACGCCCTCATCATCATTATTCCAGAATTCATCATCTGTTTCATAGACGGCTTCCTGCTCCTTGTAAGAAAAACTCTCATATTGAATTCTAGCACTTATCTCATCTAACCTAGCTTCGATTTCCTCTACTTTACGGAGTCTTTCTAATTCTAACAACCTATCAAGCCTGGCTTCTATTTCCTTAATCTTTTGGAATCTTTCACGTTCCTCTTGTTCGACTCATTCCAACATCATCTCTTTCCAACATTTTCGATATAAAATACGCCTAAACTGACTCGATCTATTAAACATATTAACTAGATTCGATAAATTAAAAGACAAACTAAATTATCCTAAACAAGACTAGAAACACTTAATCTAAGACACAGACTCACAAGACACACCACAGCTCAAGACACTAAAAGACCAATTAATCAATTAAGTTAAATCAAAGCCAGTTTCGCTATCGCCTAAGTATCCCCGGCAACGGCGCCAAAAACTTGATGTGCGAAACGCGGTCTATAAAAACCTAACCTAACTTAGACACTCTAGTTTTAAATTTATAAATCTAGACTCTCCTAATGCTAGACCACTAGAGAGGCAAGTGTACCTATCGACTGTAGCAAAACCTAACAAAGTCCGGATATCGAACCCACAGGACACTAGCGACACTTAAACTAGACTCTGACTAATAACTTAATTAAATTGATTTTTGTCTTTTTTCAAATTATTAAATATAAAATAAATAATACTTACTCTAAACTAGACACGAACAAATAGGACTGGAACTCAGATAGTAGAAATAACTAACTAGGTAAGGAATCCTACTAGTAAACTCGTAAACTTTCAGAATTGGATTTATGATTGGTACCGTATTCTAAAAATATGAAATTTAAGGAATAACTAAAGTAAGCTAGATCACCTCCCGGTCTCACCAACAATACCTAAGAACCCTAAATATCATGTATGCTCAATGGTTTAAATGGTTCGGATCACCTCCCGGTCTCACCTTACCTAACTATGCTAAGGTACCCAAAGATTAAATCACCTCCGGGTCTCTCTAATCACAAAACACCATAAGGCGTAAAAAGGCATTTTTATTGAATTCGGTTATAATTCGGATCTGTAAGAATCTAAAGGAATCTAGGTAACTCACTCCCGTGCAATCACTACCCAAACCCACAAAAGACCAAAACAAACGACACTTAATTACCTCCCGGTCTCTCAAGTGACAGAATATAAGGTATCTCTAAACTCTAAATTACCGTTCCTATGGATTACGTTAACTATAAACCATAAACTAGTTACAAACACACAATAAGCAACCTAATATGCATCCATACATGAAAGACATTCACAAAGACGCATATGGAACAATAAATTGATAATAAATTAATACCAAATACGCATATGCATCACAACCAAATAAAATAAAAACTTTACCAAAACATGAACCAATCAGTAAATAATCCAAAACCAAAAATAAAACGAGTGTAAAAAGTATTCATCCAAACCCAGGCAGTCTAATAGTTTAGCCAACCATATTAATCAACGAAACAAGAATATAATATATATTGCGATTCATCGAATAATATAATATATGAGACCTGCTATCTTGATGCTTGCTTGGTTCTTTAAATTCAAATTGCAGCAAAAAACCTATGCCCCAAGCAGGGGGTCGCCCCCTTCTGTCGTCTGCCTTCTGTTCTAGTTTTCTTTTGCCACCTCCTCTGTTAAACAGTTCCTTAACCGACCTACGATTTATTAGTGTATACGCTAAGCCCATCGACACAGGGGAGCTTTCTAATGATCTTATTTTTACTCCAGCCCAAAAACGAGATATTTATGGCCCATTTAGAAACACTAGCTCATAAATCATCATATCTTCTCTTTTTTTTCTATTTGTCCAATCAAATTGTTTTGTTTTATGATCTACTCCACCGACTCTTATACCCTGTTTCCATGTTTGAAATAATACTATGGTTAATAATAATAGTTTAATCATTAAATAAAGTTCAAATAATTCAAGTTACCATTTTCTTAAATGGCTCGTATAAACATTCTTTATATTTTTATTTTCAACTTTAACTTTCATTATATAAGATGCATTCATAATTTTAATTAATTTTAATGGTGTATGTAAAATGCATACACACAACAAACAAGACCTTAAATTAATTTACTCGTTTTAGCTTGTTACCTCTTTAAACCATTAAAATCCATATATGAGCCAATTAATAATAATAATTAATAAAACCGGGCTCAAAAGTACTTCAAAGTATAGGAAATATTTATATAATAATATATATATTTTAGACCACATCAAATATCTCCACACTTAAACTTTTTTTTGTCCCTGAAAAAGCATTTTGCAATAGAATCATAATTCGAAACTGATCTTTAAAACATATATGTTATCTTTTAAGCACAGATAAACGCAAAAACCGCGATTGCCGATATTGTTGTCCACTTAAACCCAGCCACCGGCCTATCAAGCCCCCAATTGGAGTAAGCGCTTTAAGTTCAAAAACCACGGCTACACCTACCACATCTCAGACAAAGAAAGCTAGAAAAACTAGAGTCAAAGCAGACTGGTTTGACAAATCACCATAAGCCAAAAACTAGTTGATGGTACTAAGTAGATGCACTCGGTGAAATTTGATGAATGAATGGTCATGTGGAGTTCGTATGAGCATACCCTAAATATTATTGGACTTTGTCCTATATATTCCCTAAAAAATATTTATTGACTAAGAACCTTCGAGCCCCAATAGTGTATCCTCAGAGTCACTATCCCCTTGGTAACACGTAAACTTTAAGTCCCGTCTAGTATGTGCAACTTTAGCCTCTTTTTCTATTTTTGAGAATGCTTCTTTGGCATTTTTCATTACATAACTTTCTCCTGGTCATTTGCTTTTCGGACCAATTTTTGGAATACTCATAACTTTCATAACACACTTTTTTTTCGTTTTTTTCCTCTTTTTTTGTTTTTTTATATCACCCTAAATTATATAACTATTTTCTAAGCTCGTAAAAAGATGGACATGTGGTGGTGTTCTGGTTTGAGTGCATCTAAGTATTACCATCTCAAAGTTTTTAGATTATGGTAATCCTCCCTAAGCATCGAAATTCGGTTTCACCGTTTTTTCAAATTATTAGATATATAAAATTTGCTAAAGAGGACTATCAAAGCTAGTTGGGCCTACCGACACATCCCAAGCTTAGTGCGTTATCTTTTATTTATAATCACATATATAATAGTAGTTTTAAAAACCAATCTCAAATTTTTCTATCATTTTCCATTATTTGCAAAAAATTTCAATAAAAATTCGGGACATTTTTTATTATTATTTTTTTTGAATATTTTTTTGTTTTTATTTTTAAATTTTTTTTTTAATATAAAAACATCAATTTCCCATCTCCCCAATTAAATGTCACATTGTCCTCAATGAGACAGGAAAAAGTCAAAAAATAAAGCAACATTCAAATATAAGTAAAGTGAAACAGACTCTTATACCATGTTTGCATGTTTGAAATAATACTATGGTTAATAATAATAGTTTAATCATTAAATAAAGTTCAAATAATTCAAGTTACCATTTTCTTAAATGGCTCGTATAAACATTCTTTATATTTTATTTTCAACTTTAACTTTCATTATATAAGATGCATTCATAATTTTAATTAGTTTTAATGGTGTATGTAAAATGCATCCACCCTACAAACAAGACCTTAAATTAATTTACTCGTTTTAGCTTGTTGCCTCTTTAAACCATTAAAATCCATATATGAGCCAATTAATAATAATAATTATTAAAACCGGGCTCAAAAGTACTTCAAAGTGTAGGAAATATTTATATAATAATATATATATTTTAGACCACATCAATCTTAAATGTGAATGAATGCTTGACGATGCATGAACGATCTTCGGATATTGCATGTGCCGTCAAGGGATAGTATAAAGATATGATTGATATATATATGATGTATGGACGTATGAAAGTTATAATTATGAAAGAATAGAAAGGTACGAAGGGTATAGATAGAACAAGGGAACCGACCCTAATAATGTCGGCGAATGTAGGGAACCGACCCTAATAATGTCGGCGAATGTAGGGAACCGACCCTAATAATGTCGGCGAATGTAGGGAACCGACCCTAATAATGTCGGCGAATGTAGGGAACCGACCCTAATAATATCGGCGAATGTAGGGGACCGACCCTAATAATATCGGCGAAGGTTATAGGGCGGAAGGCTCTTTAAAATGTATGTGTATGAATGAGAGTATGTATGTTATTATGAAAGAAAGAATGAAAGTACGTAAGTATGTAAGTAACTAAGATAATAGGAAGGTACATATGTAAACATGTGAATGTATTGTACGTTGCCTGATTAACTAGAATTCACTCAGCGTAGCTGACTTTTAGTATGCACGCAGGCTAATCGACTGAGACAACTGGCTTGAGGAAGACACATGGCAATACTGAAGAGGCTGGCATCTGAAGATTTGTCGTGATGTTTTGACACTATGTTATATGTTATGTTTTAAGATGACAAAATTATGGATGAATGTAACGAATGGTTGACTATTTTATTATTCCGCGAAAGTTTTTAAATAACTCTGATTTTAGAACTGCGTTTATGAGTAAATCCAACGTCCAAATGTGAGGCGCCGGTAACGGAGCCTTACACTTCATGGATGGTAGGTTGTGGAAAGTAACTTGCCACATATCTGTCAGGAAACAGGAAACAAATATGAAATGGAGAAGTCAATATGGCTATTTGTGGAAAGGATATACATCCTGCATATTTTGTTGGTCTCGAATATGTTGGAAAGGGATGCGCGGTTCAATCTAGCTTTATTCAACAAGGAGGATTTTATATATGATTAATAACATAATTATAATACTAAAATAGATGTTAGTAACAGAAAAGATAATTTCATTAACGAAAATGATAAAAAGAATTCATTGTCCTTATATAAAGATAGTCTTGACAATTAATAGTTATATGAAAAAAATTTCATAGTTATAACATGGTTAAAAAAAACTAAGTTGATTCGCAAAATGGTATTAATCTTAGTAGTTTCTTTTAATTTTTTTTTGTTAGTAAAAGATAATAGTAAAACTTTAAATTGGTTTTAATAAAAATAATAATATAGTTTTCAAAAGTACTAATGTTAAGTATACAATAAAAACAATGTCAAAAATTGTAATACTAACAATAACATTTATATTTTTAATATCAATAATAATCAGGTTGATAATAATATCCAAATAATATGTAGTAGTAATATTAGTAATAAGCATAGTAGTGATAATAGAAATAATGTTTTACCATTTTTCAAAACATATATTTGATCGGGTAAAATATATGTATATGCATGTTTTCTTTTCGTAATATAATATTTTCAAGGTACGTGAATTATTAAGTGTCTTTAGTAATGTGATGGGAACTCGAGAGGGAGACGCATGAGTGAACTCGTGAGGGAGACGCATGAGCACTTTGGAAGTTTCACTAGAGAAAATGAGCAACAAACAAACATGGAATTAGAGATAACTTGTATTACTTGGGAAGTTTCATAAGAGGAAATGAACGACAAACAAACATGGAATTTAGAGTTAACTTGTATTAACTATGTGAATGATAGCAGGTGGCGGAACATTGATATAAATTAGTGATAAGTAAGTGTGTGTCTAGTGTGGAAAGGAGCGAAGGAAAGGTGGCACCAAGAGGTCTACTTCATGACATGTGGTTAAATAGATATGAGAGACGAGATAATCTTTGATGTTCCATGTTGACGGGTGCTTCTACCAGGTATATTCCAAATTTTATCAACATCTTCGAGATGGTATGAGATTTTAGTGGAAGTTTGATTAGGGGTGTGGTGGTGTTGGAATAAGACTTACGCGCTTGACAATCAACATACGTGTTTTCAAATATAATATGGTTGGATCCGATATACGAAGGGAGTATTATGATTGCAGAAACGCTATGAGAGGGAGTCCTAAATAACTTTGAATAAGAATTCGAATAGACTGAAATATAATTTTAATTTATAAAAAAATATTCTTATTGAAACAATGACGAGGGCGTCAATTCTGATTCCAAGATGGGGCAATAATGAAATAAGCTCATGGAAAAATATATTTTTGTCAATGGTAATGATCAGTTAATTGGAGTTTTATGTTCAAATTAGTTTTATTTTAACTTTGGTGTTTGATAATCCTTGAACATATGGTGACCCAATATGATTTCCAAGAGTGCTCGTGTGTCTTTAAAGTCACAATTATGTTCGCGACCATAATTGCTACTTCACCTCACAGAGCATCCTAGTATTCTCCCATTGTAGTCATATTGTGTGTGTGTGTGTGTGTTTTTTTTCCTTTATTGTATTTATAGGTTTCTTGTGAAGCAGACTTTTAACGTCATGGAACTATTTGTGTGTGCAAAAAGCTATTGAAGTGATCATCCTTGGTATACACATACTCTTATCAACTAACGTTTGTAACTTATCCGTAAAAATCCTAGAAATCAAGGCTTAGGAATCTAAGGTTTTCTTAAGGTACAAAAAGAAAGTCAAAACCTGAGCAATGTCGGTATCTTAATAATTTGGGTCCCTAAGGTGTTGTCGGTTAAAGCCTAGGAATCACTAAGGAAACCAATTCGCTAAAACCGCTTGCTCTGATACCAATCCATCACACCCCGACTAGGGGGCTGGACGTGATAACTGAATACCAACCAAAACACAGTGGAATTAAGGTAACAAATTTATATTAAGACACTAGGTCAACGTTACAATCAAATGTCTAATACAACTACAAAACTAAAAATTCAACTACCATCTAATTAGATGAAAATGTTCTACTATCCATCATGGCTTCTTCGGGTTACGCTCTATGGTTCGACATAAGTCTTCTAAAAGTATCTTCTATCTCCAAGCTCTTGTCTAAAACTCTAAATCTCTATATCCGAATAAAGAGTACCTGAACACATGCTTAAAATAATTGGGTCAACTAAAAGGTTGGTGAGTTCATGAGTTTAAGTTATGAAAACATTTAAATAAAAATAATCTAAATAGTATGGTGCATATTAAGCAAGTTCACAATCAAACCTGTGTCCACGACCCGTGAACATCTAAAATAAATACCCCTTACCCATACCCCTTATTGTTATGGGTCAAATTACACTTATGTCTGCCCAACATAAGTTACAAATGGCGCGGATATATGTCACAAGATATACATTTTATCATTCAGCGGGTGGTCGTCCCATGATGTGGGCCCACTGTGTGTGGGGGTCTCCCAGATAGTACTACCCATATATCCGTGGCTTCTTTCGGAGTTAATGATTGTGCTACAAAGTCGGGGATTGTTTAAGGCAGCTAAATCGGTCTTGATTAATAATACACCAATAGTTTTAAAAGCATATAGAAGCATGTATCCACCCAAAATTTTAAGAAAAAGGGTAGTGCATGAACTCACCTTTGCATATGCATATGCGTGAAGATAAAAACACTAAAGAATCTTGTATGCTATTCGGGAAACGGCTCCAAGTCATAGATATTCCTAAATTCATATAACATGTCACTAAACGCAATATGCATCATATTATACGTGCTTGTGGCCTAAGTAGGTTAAGGTTATGTTTTTATTTAAGTTATGAAGGGTTATGATTGCTTATAGCAATATGTGAAGGAACAAAATGTTCTTAATTATTAGGATGTTCGAGTTTTGTCTTATGAGAGTATAATTAAGGTTCGTGCTAGATTGATATATATCTAAATATATAGTTCATATATATTGATTAATAATAATAAAAATAATAATAACAACAATAACAATAATGATGATGATGATAATATTTTGTGTCTTAGATTCGATTACTAAGTTTGGTTTAATAATGGTCAACCGTTTGGTTTTACTAAACATGTTCGTAAGCTTTTACATATTTATACTTATTCTCACTTAAACGGTTAGGCATTCTCATATTTTAAGTAATATGATTTCGGGTTAGATTAGTCCTTAGAATATAACTTCAAGATATTGGCAAAACAAACTAGCTTCTTAGTTATGAGGTTAAGCTCAAAGTTCACGAAAGTATAAAGTTTTTGGTATTTAAGTAATATAAATTATCTTAGTATATAAATAGTAAAGATACATAGTTTGGATTTATGTATTTTATAGAAAATGTATGTGGTTTGAAAATATACGTTTGTGGTTGCCGGTTTAGTTAGATATCGCGTTTAATAAGCGTAATTGTTTAATTAGGATACAATTTATCATTTTAAAACATAGGAAAACATTTTATGATACTTGTAAGTTTAATTTAATGTAAATACCATGTTTGTGTAAGAAGTTCTAGAAAATATTAACTTTCTTCCGTTTCGGGTTATTAACGCGGTTAAATCGGTTTCACCGTGTCATTGACTCGTAAATCCAATCAAAATGATTCTTGTTGCTAAAACCTATAAAATACTTTAAGTTTGATGTAAAAGTTTATTTTTAGTACTTTTTATTAAAATCTGTACGATTTTTACATTTAATGCTTTATATACATACATAATGTCGGTTTAACGATTTTAATGTTGTGTAAAATGGGTTTTCAAGCAAAAGACAATTGTGTAGTGATTAGAGTGATTAGCTTACTGGAAATTTAATATTTATAATATTAAGGTGTATTTTTATATATTTAACATTATCTCATACAAATATGATTTAAGTTTGTTATCTCTTTTAAAAGTATATGGATTTTACTAGGTTATACATGCACTTAAGTGTTTAAGTAGTTTATTTCAATAGCTATGACAATATTATTAATTGTGGCACTAATTTATTAATAGTTATGTAAATTGTGTAGGTAAATTGTACATATATAATTATTAATATATTGTTATTGTATGTATAATAGAACGACATCATTTTACATAATATGTATGTTGATTAAAGAGTAATTTTAACTCATAGACAATAATACAAATTATTAGCGTTGGTAAGGATTAATTAGATAGGGGGAGTCATATATATTTATGATGGGTTTATGTAGTGTATTGGTGTCACGTTTATATAATTTGCTTGGGTCTTATTGTACGGGCATGTTACTTTTATAAAGAAATTTGGTGTGTAACAGGTTCTAAATTGTATTCCATATTATCCAAGATTTGCAGTCAAGCAAATGTTATACATAAATCCAGTACTAAATACATAATGAAAAGAAAGAAAAGAAAAAAAAATTAGGCCCTAAATCAGGATTGTTACATTCAGTACTACTTTCTGCGGTGAATATATCAGTGATTCACTGCTAGTGAAGTTTAGTTTTCAAATATTATGGTTGAAGTACTCTAAACAGCAATATATAGAACCATAATATTTATAGTATCGTAATACTGTTAATAGATATAAGATTTATGAGCCCCACTCCTAGTTATTATTCACATGATTAGCAACTGTATTACAAATTATAAAAGCACAACAAAAAGTTCTCAAAACTAAAAATTAGCAAATGAAACACACTGGTTAATAAGAGAACAAAGAAAGAACCATTAGTGTTGGTGTGTTCGGTTTGCTATTGTCAAAAATAGTGTGTAACATTTATATAATCAAATCTAATTAGAAAAAAAAAATCTAACTACCAAAAATAGAAAGCTGAAAAATCAAACATTTTTAGCTACTTGCATGTCATCATACACCAGTCAGACAAAACATTTTGGTCAAAAAAGCAAACCGATTGGTGTTTCTAAACCATGGATACAAATAAGATTAAACGAAACGACATGCAAAAGAAACATTTACCTTTAAATCTCTCAGTAGCAGTAACAGATAAAAACAACGCCACACGGAAACCTTACACTACAATATAGCAACAAAAAAACACATTAGGAATCATCACATGAATGCTGCAAACCACAAAGAGAACAACCACAATACAGAAACAACAACTAAAAGCACCACCAAAACACATAATCATACATGCGGCTTTGTCACTGACCAATGACAACTCTTTAAGATCAAGCATCCCATGACTGCATTAAGCACATAGATAACAATATAATGCTTTGATTTGTAACATTAGCAGTTTCATATATATTTAAAAAAAGATTAAATTACCTTATAATGATATTGGATAATTGTAGAAAGAACATGTGCTGCCCATGTCTAACAATAGGAGAACAAAATGCAGGCATGTGGAGATTGATGGCTGGTTAAAAATAATCAAGTACAAGTGAAATAATATAATCAACACAAACAAACAGTTAAGATGATATAAAATGCATCATAATGAAACCTCTGCATCCTTCCTTTGCAGGTGTCATGAATTCCATTTTAACTGCAGCTAGCATATTATTTGGTTCTTTTCATGTTCTCAATTTCTCTGTTATTAGATACTTTGTTGCGTACAGAACATTTAAAAGAAAACGTATTCTTATAATTAGATGCTTTATTGCCTATATTAATGATTGAATGGTGATTTTTTTCAAGATAAAACTAACCTGCATATTATCCCTGTTTGTATAGGTTCAGATGCTCCGTAAGCTGTAGCTGGAGTTGTTACAAATGTTTAGAATTAGTATCAATATCAATTCCATTAAGTAGTCAGTCATATATGACCAAACAAAGATAATCAACTGATTTCTAATTTCTAATTTTGAACAGTGAAGAAACACTAAGTGACCCGGTACAGATTATAGATAATCTGGGGGTTAAGTAATGTTTCCCACGGATGAGGTCTAACTGAGAAGGCTGTTCTTCAGGAGACCTGCAAAACAAACACCGTAAGCTCGTCACTGAGAAGGGGGGAGTTCCTCCTTGTGACCACCCTCCGGCGTGAGAATCAGACTAGGTTGCTCTGAATATAAGTGTATATTAAGAGATTGCTAGATAACTGGATAGCAGATGATCTTACCATTCCAAGATATTGGAGTATTTATAGCCGAAGGTAGGTTTCCAAGAAGGTACAGCCGGCTGAATAGTATTCCTGTTCAACCAACAGTGGACTATGCACAGGCCATACTGGTTGGTGGGTAGGTTACGGCCAACAGTAACAAAGTCGGCTGCACTATTCCACCAACTGTAGATTATGCACGTCCCACTTACTGTGGATTGTACGCAGGCCATGCTGGTTGGTGAATAGGTTACGGCCAACAGTAACACTATTCCACCAACTGTAGGCCGCGCATGCTCCTCAGTAAGGGTTGGTGAGTAGGCAGCGGCTAATAGTGACAAACAGTACTAGAGGGTGCTCCTCCTCGCCCTATTGTCGATGAGCTGTCACCCTGTGATTGGCTCATGGGCTGTTCTGGACAGATCGTCTGTCCTGTCCATACCTTGGTAGGCATGGTACAAAAGATCTTTCAGAATCAGACTGGCTCATTTAGGCGGGATTGTTCCCGCCTTGCTCATTCCTTCATGTGACTACTGAAGTAGCTAGTGTCTTGTGCGTGTAGCCCTGCTGTCTGCGGGTAGCCTTCCCTGATGGCTTGTATCCGCAACTGCGGGAACAGGCGGGGTACTTCACCATTGGGAGGCTTTCCCTGCGTGTTCAGCTTGTGTACTGCGCGTAAGATCCTATGAGCATGGTGGGTCCTGCGGGAGCAGATGGCCTTTGCGCAGACGTCCCTGTTCAAGGTGAGTCTTGCGGGACCAACTGGTCTCTGCTGGGACCTACCTCTTCAAACAGGGAGTTGTGCTTTCAGAAATTAAAATTCAATATGAATATCAAAGGATCCTTGATTTGTATTTTGGACTTTGGGTTAGATTCTAATCAAGAAATAACGAATTACCTTTGCGGAGAAGAATAGCAGGTGGCTTTAATTGTAAATGGGTTCGTGGCTGCCATAGATGACGACATGGAAGATTACGATTACAGGTGTGAGTGGGTAGAGCAAGCAATGATTGGCTAGGCGTAAGTTTGCATTTTATCACTTAACCTGAGCTGTGGCGCCATACTATAGTTATAATTTGAATGATAAGCATTTAAGTCATTTTGCTTTTTACATCTCCTAAAATGTTAACTCTCTCAGTCTCTCTATGACTTCTATCTATTCATGAAATATTTGGAGTATTAATTATGTTAAACAATATACTAATATCCATACGGCTCTAACAATTGAATTAACCATGTTAAAAATACATGTATTAACCATATCAAACTTGCAATTTCTAGGAATAATATAAAATAATTGCTTTATTTCTAAACTTGTAAACATACAAAAAAAATGTACTTAATTAAAAAGTTGGTAAACATTTAAAAACATGAATTTTATTTTTAAAATATGTAATTTTACTTTAAAAAGATTTTGTAACTATAAAGAAATATGTAAACTTTTAAAAATACGTTCAAATAATTTTTCAAATATGTTAAATTATTTCTAAATATGTAAACAAAAATAAAAAAATATGTAAACTTGATTAAAAAAATTTGGTAAATATTTAAAACATAAAAGCATGTTTTGAAAATATGTAAACTTATTTAAAAATTTTTGTAACTGTAAAAAGAAAAATGAAAACTTATTTAAAAACATATAAATTATTAAAATATTGTATTATAAAAATGTATTTTACATATATTAAACGATTGTTACATATATTGAAGAGAGACTTTGCATACGGGATGGTGTTTCTTTGTATGACTATGTGAGATTTTGAAATAAAAAAAAAAGTATAAGCATATGGGAGAAAGAGTAGTAGGAGGAGAGAAACGCATTTGTTATCCTTTTTGTTCTTTAAAGACGTATAATAATTATTAAAATGATTACTTTTTTAAGATCTTATCTTAGCCTTTGGATTTAGTTAGATCAATGGTTGAGGTAGGGTTTCTTGGGTTTTCTTTTAATATATCCTAACTCTCTCTCTCTCTCTCTCTATATATATATACATATATATATATATACTCATCCTATCTATCTATAGGTTCAAATAAAAAATCCTCTTATAAAGAAAACTAAAAAACTACTAAATAATTATTTTTAACCTTTTTATGTAGTTTTCTTTTCTGTTTCATTATACTTATATGTTGATATTGTTGTAACAAAACAAACAAACAAACCAACAAACTTCGTCGGTGTAGTGTAATATAAGACTAATACACAAATCAAATACACATTGGTATGTTTGTGTAATACAACATTCATGTGCACTACATTAACTTTTACTTTTTTTATATATATTTTTTGCATATAATAAAACACTACTACACATAAATAATACACAAATATTGAATATACGTAATTAAACACTATTGAACATAAAAATACATAGTAATACACATGTGTAATATAACATTATCGATGTAAGGCCCTGTTACCGGTGCTCACATTTGGATGTTGGATTTACTCATAAACACAGTTCTAATATCAGAGTTAATTAAAACATTCACGGAATATTAAAACTTTCATAACATTACAATAATAAGTCATAACATGTCTTAAAACATTCATCTCGTCTTTCAAAATCAAAACATAACATAACAAGTCTTCAGATGCCAGACTCTTATTCTTCTGCCGTGTATCTCGCTCAAGCCAGCTGCCTCATTCTACTAACTTGCGTGCATACTAAAGTCAGCTACGCTGAGTGAGTTCTAGTTAATCAAGTAACATACAATGCGTCCATACACATTCATATATACGCACCCGAAGGTACATATACTTACATAGTTCTCTACCTTCCTTCGTACGCTCATAATATCATACCTTCTTTCTTTCCTTTCATACATACACGTATACATATACCTCATCCTAAAACATTCGCAGATATTTTTAGGGTCTGTCCCTTACATTCGCGGATATTATTAGGGTCCGTTCCCTACGTTCGCGGATATTATTAGGGTCCGTACCCTACATTCGCGGATATTATTAGGGTCTGTTCCCTTCATTCGCGGATTTTATTAGGGTCCGTTCCCTCTCTAACCATACCTTCCATACCTTTCTATACATTCTTAATTATAACTTCCATAGCACATACATCATTTGTATATCATACATATATATATATATATATATATATATATATATATGTATCAATCATATCTTTAAACTATCCCTTGACGGTACATGCAATATCCGAAGATCGTTCATGCATCATCAGGCATTCATTCATACATAATTCATATAAGACATACACTTACCATTTAAGGTAAGTGTATTTACTAATCACATCGAGTATGCACACAGACCCGAAAACATAACAAGGAGGTGGGGCTAGAAACTCACCTGAATGCGGTTACATTCACTGTTTATAGTTATTCCTTTATTGAGCTGTGCACGACTAACTGTATAACAATTACACATATCAATTAACTATTACTATCTATATCGCGTTTCTAGTTTAATCATAACCCACAACGAACGGGGGTCCGGGGGGCAGCGCCCCTGGCAGCGGGGTTCTAGGGGCGGCAGCCCCTAGCGGGGTCCAAGGGGCAGAGCCCCTGGCTGGGGTTAAGCTGCCAGGTCAGCATGGAAAAATTTTATTTTCATTAACTATCATAACACATTTTCCATTAGGATTTTGAATTATTTTTCTAATTCGCTAATTCATTCTCTATAACGAATTAAGCCTGATTCGTTAACTAATTCGTTACTTTCACAATCTAGTTCGTTAACAGATTCATCATCTGATCAACATCTGATTCGTCATTCGTATTCGTTATCTGAACAAGCCCTAATTCGTTACCTTATTCTTAACGAATTGGCGAGTAACGAATCACCTGATTCATTATCTGGTTCGCTGTCTGGTTCGTTATTTGGGCATAACGAATGGGTGAACTGATTCGTTGTTTGGACATAACGAATTAACAAATTGGTTAGTTGATTCGTTACCTTACACCAATCTTATCCAGACTTTGACTCAGAGTCAAAGTCAAAATCGTCAAGAACACCATAACAGTCAACAGATCTTAGATCTGCAATTAAACCTTCGTTCCTTAACCAAATAACACGATTTAGGTATCGATGGATTCGGAATCCAAGTGCCTACAAACCCTAACCCTTTGTTCGTCCAATTATTCACGTTTAAGGGGTGCGATGTAGGCATGTATGTTACGGGTTCTTCACACTAACAATTAACCTATCAAACTGTAATCAATTTCAGTAGGTTTAGCTTCGTTGGATTCGTTTTTACCATACTAACACAGATCTATGATTTCTAAACGATTCCGAACCTATATGAACAAGTTCTCGATATAAACGTACCTTAAACGAGTCGAACTACGAACACGGTTAAGCCTTGATGTTGTTTTGGTCCATCACGACGTTCCAGCACCAACAAGCTCGGGTTTTCGCCTTCGGATCTTGGTTCGGGTTTGTGTGTGTTTTCAAAGGTGTAGACTATGGTGTAGAGATGGATAGAAAATGGAAAGGTTTAGGGTTTAAGGGGTATTTATACTCCCTTAAGCCCATGGACCTAAGGCCCATTCCATTTCTTATTTCATCTTCTAAAGTCCAAGCCCACCTTCTATTAGTTTATTTATTTAAACCGATACACGACACAATATAAAATAAACGAAATTTATTTTATTAATTCTTATCAAAAGTAGGATGTTACAATCGAACAGTAATACGCATGCGTATTATTACAGCGTCTTATTTTTATTTTTATTTCTAGTGAAGAGTAACAAAATATAAGAATAATAGAAACAACAGATATTTTAAAATATTTTTTTTATTTTAATTAAAAATAATTCCAAGGTGAGTTTTCTCTTGATTCTCTCCATATATATATATATATATATATATATATATATATATATATATATATATATATATAAGTTTAGGCGAGAAGTAATCTTAAAACGAAAAGTGCGAGAAATCATGCTAACAAATCAGAACTTTTCTGTTTTATTTTATTTATAAATATCTAGAAGGATATATTAGTAAAATTTTCGGTTATCTTATTTGGTAACTAACAAACTATCTAGGAAGTTTTAAAATTAGTGTTTTTGTATGTTTATGTTAATCTAGTTGTTTACTAGGTTATTGACCCGTGCACGACACATGTGGAAATATAAAAATCTTCTAACAAACACATGTAATCTGAAATGACAACATAATTTGTAATATGTTACTTGGGACGGCAACATGATATTTAGTTGTAATAATACTGGTACTAAAACAAACAATTGTCAAACATAAAGTTAAACCAAAATAACATTCAATGTACAATGTTTAGAAACATACTAAAAAGTTGAAATTATAATATTCATAAACTACTAAATATTTCCTTATAAACCTTGTTTGTTGTTTTATTCGTAATTTTACCTTCTTTGTCTAATATAAACATTTTAATACCATCTCTACTATTCATTCCTGATAAAATTACATAAAGTTGACCATATGTTAACATCGGGTCTCTCGAGTATATAGAGACCGTGACATTGACTTTTATTAATGTTCATTAAAAACAACAAAATAATTAAATGTGGTAACATATAATCACGAACTCAAAATAATTATATCTAATAACATTAAGATATAACATAAACAATTACAAACATTATAATAACATTAACTTAATAATACTATAAATGAAAATAAGAAGATAAACAATAATGAATAAATCTTTAAAGTCACTACAAACATACTCACATGAATATAAATCTTTAAAGTCACCACAACAGACTTACATGCCTAGAATTATAAATCCCATTTGTAATACAACTATTAACTTGTGAAAAAAATTAAAGTCACTACACGCAAGACGATAACCAATTATATTAAACAAACAAACAGACTTACATGCCTAGCCTACCACACCCCTTGCCTTTAGAAGCTCCTTCAATGTTTCCCGAAAGATCAAGTAAGTGAATATTAGTACCATTGTAGTGAATAATCCCAGGAATACATGTTAGTCTTGTAAATTCGTATGATGAAGCTTCTAATAATGTTCCAGTCAACATAGTTAAGAGCATAGATTTCCCCACACAGTATAAAAAAAAATATCAAAACACTAAGAAGTGATGATAATCAGATCATGTGTTTGGACTCAGGATACACATTTTAAGCTGAACTTGACACCTGAATTAAAAACTAATGCCTAAAATAGAAATAACACTATCATCATATTGAAATCCACCTTTTAGTCACTCAAATGTAGAAAAAGAATATAGAATCAGTATCCACGATAGACCGTTAAAACCCGACTAAATCAATAACCTTTTATATTGACCCATTTTGAGTCGAACAAAATCAATACAATTTAAAAATGACCCGTTGACCAGAACTAAACTGAAACCCTTATAAAAACCAAAGCAAATCGAAACCATTTTTAAATAAACCAATTTCACCCGAACCAAATCTATGTGTTAAATGACCTGTTTTTACCTGAAGCAAATCTTTACCTTTTTAATATGACCCGTTTTGAGCCAAACCAAATCGATATTGTTTTAAAAAGACCCATTAAAACTCAAACCAAATCGATAAGTATACTTACATAGATGGAGACAGATTCAAAATCAAGTTTCTTTTACAGTCGTATTCCATTTATCAAGTACAAAAGATCGTGTTCCGTTACCTCGGCCTTCGAATCAACTATGTGTTACTGAAAGAAGAGAAAAACAAAAATATCAATAACATGAAACCGGTATGGAAAAAATATCACTTTCTTCAAATACCATAATATTCCAATATCAAATTCTCAACATAAAGTGCCAAAATCGTGAAAACAATGAACTAAAAAAAATAAAATTAGCAAGTTGCATAATCATTAAAACGTCATACATCTACAAATCTGCATATAACATCAAAGAATACAATTTTTTAAAAAGAATTATTGAGCATTTTCAGTTAAAAAATTGGCAATTTATGATTTAGCAAAACTAAACTAAATTAAACCATCTTCGATTAGTTAAAATTACAAAACATGAGAATCGATCAATGTTATAAGCTTCATGTTTCTTATTAGCAAATGTATTAGTTTTGTTAATCATATTATTTTTTAAGTGAATTGTTTTAATGGGTTAAGTGATAAATGAAAAAAGAAATCAAATAAAATCAAACTAAATAAAAAAAAATCAACTAACAATTTATCTCCTAAAATTGCGTCTATAGTCATGGAAGTGGGGCAACATCGCTTCTTCGCTTTAAAATAATGCCTAAGCCACATTTTTAATAACTATGGTAAATAGCTACAAAAAACTAGATGAAAACGTGTCATGTTTTGGGCAAGACAGAACAGATGAACCGGTTGACATAACACACTTTTTATGTCCATTTAAAAAACATTTTTATAAACAACCAATGTGTCAACATGATTAATTATAAATATCTACATATTTGACGCTGTCTTTTTTATCTAAATTTTTTAATTTAATCCATTTAAGAGGAAACAAAACCCAAATTCATCAATTCAGATTTGTGAAACATGATCTTTTTCGCTAATAAACTAATGATGATTAGCCTTAAATCTATAATTTAGGTGAATTGTCAACATACTTGACCCTTTCACTTTTGAGCTAAAGTTTTAAATTTGACCCAACACGTTTAAGATAAAACACAACCTACGTCCATCAATTCAAATTTTAATATTTTTTATTAATACATTATTGATGTGATAAAAACAAATAACAATATATAAGCTAGCATAATACGTGTTAAGGTATAGTCAAGAAAAACGATACCTGGGTTAACATAAACATCTGTGGCATAATAAAGAGAAACAACACGCGTTAACGCAGGATACCACATCACTGAATTATCAAACTCCATTTAATAAGAAACCAAGAAGTGATTTGACATAAAACCATAATATATAAAATATAGTACCAAATTTGGAGCATGAAAGCCTCAATTTCATAATGTATACACTGCGACAAAACTTTTATCAAATAATGCAATCTTTATGAAATTTAGCCTGTAAGATCATAAAAAAGTACAATTAGGTCTCTTTTACTAACATTATATCTAAATTCTTAAAAATAGGCGACTGACCAAAGCCCACTCTCTCAAGAGACCTATAATTGTCAAAAAAATATTATTTATTTATATTTTATATATAATTTTGTTTTAAGACAAAAGCCTACAAATAACTTGTTGGCTAGATGGAAAGAATGATTGAGTGTGAATTAAAGGTCATGGGCTCAATTCTCACAAATGGTTTTCTTTTTTTCTTTATAAAAAAAAACTTTCATTTGTGTTTTTTTATGTGTCATTTTAATAAAAAACAATAGTTGTTTTGGTATATTTTAAGCTTTTGAAAGGCAATCATATTGATAAATTGTCAAATTATCTATCACATAATTGATAATGTGATTTTAAGAGCCCATTTTTTTACTTGTCTTAGGCCCCAAAATTTTAAATGATTCTCGAAGACGGCTCTGCTTAAAAAATATGTTTAATAAAATCATTTGAGGATTTTATATCACTAATACCGTTTAAATTGTAAACACAAAAATAAATAAATAAATAAATAAAATAACAAAGTTTGCTAAGATGGTGGTCTCCCTAGCTCTGCTACAAACCTGCCATTTTAACAATAAACCCAGTTTTCAACATGCAGTTAAATCATTGAGCAACATTAAAAAGGTACCAAAGATCGACATGTAAACTCTAGAACATTGTTTTTGTTATTACGGCACCAACTTTATACATTAGCTAAAATGTAATTAAAAGTTAACTTGCCAATCAATAAGATATACAGTCACCATATACATGAACCTGTTTGATAGATTATATAGGCTTAATGATTGACTGAAGTTTAGGAAAGAAATAAATATTGTGATTTTTAAAATTATAAAGTTTTGTTGATAAAGTTGGAACTTTGATAAGAAACACAAATTAAGAAACGCAAAAATCTTTGAATTTTTTTAAAATTTGAATTTATGCGTATAAAGTTGGAAATAAGTTAAAATTTTGACTATTTTAACAATTATCCATATATGTAACTGACATGAAGTAAAAAAAAAAAAAAAATTCAAACTTTAAAATAATAAGTCAAACCAATAATTATGTTGTTACATAATAAATTCAAAAATTCAAATTGGTCACAAAATACATTGAGGTGGGTGATGACAAGATCCTTATTCTTAATCCGAGTAATCAGTATGTATACTTCTAGTCCCATTCTAATGTATCCATCCAGTTGGATTTATAAATAACGTACAATAAAACCAAAGAGTCATGTACACACGAGTCAACCATACCATACCTAAAATTTTAAATTATCGACTCATACGAAGAAGAAACGTATGTGAACAACCAAACTTTTAGTTAAAACAATGAAATTATTTTACATTTTGACTCACTCTCTTAGTCTCTTTTATTGATTTAAAACCTGATAACACATCTCCGTCATCTGCAAAAGTGATGCTGAAGATAATTGGTATATTGAACGACAAGGTGTTTGAATGGTTCCACCTTATATTGTTGAGGACACAATCATTGTTAGTCACATCCAACTGGTTCAACATCGTAATGTTTGATGGTTCCATCTCCCTGTTTAAAAAAAATTCAAATTAAAGAAACGATTAAACATTGAATAATTATACTTTGAACCAAACAAATAAAAGAAATAAAATATATAAGTAGGATGAAAAAAATAAACCTTGTAAGGAAACAAATAATATTTTGATCAAGGCAGTGAAAATGTGTGAAAATTTGTGTGTGCGGATGAGAGTATATATAGATAAAAAAAATGAGTTTGAATTTTTTGATTGTTCCATAACGAAGGAAGGTATAAATATAGTAAATTTAGAGCATAAAATTAGGGATTTTTAATAACCGTGGACTAATAAATCATATCAATTAAATTATAATTAAATTTAAATCCGTAAAAACGTCTTAGGTTGTTTTGATATAATTAAAATAAACCCAGTTTTGATATATTTATATTAAATCATATAGATAAAATATCAATTAAACAATACTAATCAAAATAAAACAAACGGACATTTGGTCTAACACCTGGTGTGCGACAACAAAAGATTATGAAATCCTAAAAATTATAAATCGTTTCTTGTCAATGAACATACCAAAAGTTGTCAAACAAATTAACAATAGTAGATACAATGTAATACTTGATGGTTTAGTGAGCCGAAGTAAGGACGATCGATGGTGAAGACAGGCATGGATAGGACGAGATGACTAACATTAAACTTACTGATGGTGAACAGGTACATGGATGTGGACTGTTGATTTGCCGGATCGAATGAAATCAAGAGGGAGATTGGTGGAAGATAATGGACGCGTGAAAGAGAAATACTTGATTTGGGTGATTAGGTTATTTTTGTTTCCATATTTTGAATGCAAAAGAATGGAATGATGGATGTGAAAATCGAGTATGGTATAGTGGTGGGTTATTCATAGTCAATAATTTAATGATATTCAATAATTTCAATAATACTCCATATTGCATATATTCCAAATATAATCCATAATACAATTAATAGATATTAATAGTAATGGGTGTTGAAATAATTGATTTTCTTTTTGATTTATTTTATTGTCAAGAAAATTAGAGAAGTGATTGATAAAATTGGAAACATAGGAAATAGACCAATAGGAAAGGGCAATGTGGACTCAATCTCAATTGTTTTAATAGTATAGGTAGATTATTCATCATCCCCGTTTTATTTTGAGAATTTTGGTTTCGAAACATCATGATCAACAATTGATCAACTAGCATAATTGTTTTAGATTGAAAAATGTCTACATGCGATCACAAAATCTAAAATTTACATCCCCTTTATACATTTTTTAATCAAGATTATTATAATTCTTTTTCATTAAGTAATAAATATAAATATGTATTTCCTGGTGTATATAATAAGGTACATGTTAGAAGGGAGACGAGGGGTCGGCGAAAGTCTGATGAGGGTCGGAGGAGTCAAGATAAGAGCAAAGAGTTCTCTTTTTATGTATCGAATAATCCGAAGGGGTGAAAAAGGTAGATTTGCGAGAGGTTTTAAGTCATAGAAATGTCATGTCTGATACATATGTTATGAAAAATAAGTATATGAGTGGCTCTAGGTTTGTTTTCATCCGTTTTAAAAGAGTAAAAGACATTGAGAAGTTCGCGCATGAGCTAAGTGATACCAAGATATTTGGGGTTGTGCTGTCGGTCTCGGTTGCCCTTTATGACAGGAGATGGGCTACCATAGACTCTAATAGGTGGATTCAGGCATATCAGGAAGTGCCGGTTAAGGGAAATGATCAGAGGGTTTCTCCCCATTCTCTCAAGAAGCCGTGAGTGTCGTATAGAACAGTGGTCGAGAAGGTGGGGTGGGGGGTGTCACACCCCGACCAAAGGTGGCAGAACATGCCGGGGTGCAATGGATTGCTCAAGAACACAAGACACTATTAACGTGACAATATTTAAACAACTCATTCACTTCATTTAATCAATAAAAGTAACACTACACCGTTCATACAAAATAACACCAAATATAAGAATTAAATTGTTCATTCTTCTAAATAACCTAAACAGTCTTAAAATAAAATAGCGTCTTCAAACTCCAATCAACCAACAATCAAACCTGTAACAATGCATAAAATACAATTTGTCAACACGAAAGTTGGTGAGCAATTTCATAGTTTTGAGTATATATAATTTGAGGCAAAATCCACAACTCATATATGAAACTATAAATAAAGCAACAATTGCGGTATATAAATAATAAATAAATGAGTATCCTTTCTAATAGGTAACAACTGACATACTCGGATAATGAGTCCCTATCCTACTAGCTCAAGGCTTAAGTAGTTGGGTGTGCGTATGATCATACTTATTGAGGCTCAACAACAACATAAAATAAACACTCGTGCACGTAAAGCATATGAAACATATAACACACAATAGAGCAAGTATTCTAAGTATCATACAACCTAGAGTTTGTGGTTTGAGGATTGAGTATTATAAATCATTCTTGTTTTGAATAGGTATGCATGTTACCCCCAAAGTATAAAAATGAAAACGGGGATGAAATGTACTCATATTAAATAAGTAACATGAAGGATTAGTTTGCGATAAAACGGAAAGCTAAGTTCAACGAGCAAGACCTTGATTAGGCTAAGGGTAGTGGGGCTTGATCAAGCCCCAAGTTCAAGTCCCATAGGGTGTAGTGGGGCTTGATTGATCCACCCCCAAGTTTTTGATTCAACCCTTACTCAAACCCTTGCTCAACCCTTGTTCAAGCCCCACGGTCCCGGCCACCCCCTCGTCCGCGCCTCTGACCATGAGAATGGTGTAGTGGTGTGCGGGGCGGCCACATCGACCACGCTGGGCCAGCTGCGCCCCACTACCCTTGCCCTTAAAAAGGGTCTTGAGTTAGTAGATGGACTTAAAAGCTTTAAAGTAAAATAACATGACTAGTAAGATAATTAATTAAGGTTTGAAGGCTAAAATGTAAATACATAAGAAATTAAAGTAATGGTTTTTGAAAAGTAAGTTTACCCGAAGTCGGGTCTTGGTATTCTATTCATTTGTTATACTTAACCTTTGTTAAGTAAATATTTTGGTAAGGTTGCAATATTGCAAGATCCTTTGTTAAATAGATACCAAAATGATATTTTACGAGTGTTCGGATTTTTTCAGTTCGAGTCTTGATAATTGGTCAAGCTCGAAACCGAGATTCCAAAGTAATAAATGTTATGAGATAACTCAATGAAATTGAAAGAAACTTAACCAAGTGTGTAGTTCTATTAAGAAGAACCTCGACGTTCGTTAAGCGAGTGTTTGGTTTTGTCGGTCCAAACTTGTTATAAGATCAAGTTGGATCCAACATACCAAGTGTTTTGAGAAAATAATTAAAATTAGTTTATAATATAGTTTTAGAGAAAAATACGAGATTTGGTGGCACAAAACACAACTAGTGTGTCTTAATTGAGTGAACTCGGTTTAGTTCGGTCTTGGTTCGGTCCTTGACTCGGAATAAGACCGAGGATGGTTACCACATACCCAATAACATAGAACTTATTAAAAGGAACTTAGAAATTATAATACAAAAATCTTACATGTAACATATTAATAAATCATTTTAAATATAAAGCATTTAAACGATAGTTCGGTCTTAGTTCGGTCATTGACTCAGAAAAAGACCGAGGATGGTTACCACATACCCAATACCATATAACTTATTAAAATAAACTTAGAATTGATAACACTCAAGTCTTACATACCATATGTTAACAATAAAGTATTTAAACAAAGTTCGGTTTTGGTTCGGCTCTTGACTCGGGATGAAACCGAGGATGGTTGCCACATACCCATTACAACAAAACTCATTAAAATGATTTGGAAACTAAAATAAATAGAACTAAACATTAACATTAATAATAAGCTTAAACAAAATTTACAGTGTTAACAAGGACTATAATAGTCCTCCTTGAAGCCTTGCCTAGCAATACACCTAAATCGACCATGGAAGGAGAAGGGAAAGCCAAACAAACAAGGGAAGTATGTTTTAAACAAGCTATAATAACAAGCTTTAATTAACAAGAATTAGTTAGAAACAAAGATTAGTTTTAGTTTGACCTTGAGAAGTCAAACTATCAAGAGTTTGAAGAAGAATACTTAGATCTAGATTGGGGAGAGTTTGAGGTGAATGAGCAAACCCAAATGGGATGCATTGGTCTTATTTATATAGGGAAAGAGTGAAGGGTTGGCCATAATGCTGCTTTCAAGAGTTACATGCTTTTGTTATTTGACAATTTTAGTCCCTTAAGTTTGTTATAACTCGTTTTTAGCCAAAAAAGTGTTTTAACGTACCGAAAGAGATGATTTGTTGATCCGACAGTTGTGTAACATAAACGAACATAAAACCAAATATTTTATTAATAAAGAAAGATCCGAAAGACCAAAACGGGTCGGGTTTCCGATATAAAAACAAATACAAGTTAAACCGAAAATGACGAATGTCACAGTCTTTCCTACTTTAGGAAATTTCATCCCGAAATTAAGAATAATCTTTAATAAACAAATGCAGGTACTTTTCCTACATCTCATCTTCTCGTTTCCAAGTAGATTCAGCGCCACACCCTGATTCGGCTACGTTTGGTTGGTTCTCATTGCGATCCATGATATCAACGGGTTTTTCGATCATTTTCAAGGTTTAGCCGATACGTACTTCTTCGAGAGGTATATGAATGTTCCCTCGGCTAAGTACTTTTAGAGGTTCGAGAGATGAAAGGTTGGATGGACACTGGTAAGTTTTTGCGGTAATTCGAGTTTATAAGCCACTTTTTCAATCCTTTCAAGGATTTTGAATGGACCTACGAAACATGGTTCTAGTTTTCCTTTCTTTCCAAAACGGACTACCCCCTTCCAAGGGCATACTTTGAGAAGTACAAGGTCGCTAACATTGAATTCGAGAGGCTTTCGCCGTTTGTCGGTAAAGCTCTTTTGACGACTTCTAGCAGCGAGAAGATTTTTGCGGATTTGATCGATACGATCGGTAGTGTCTTGGACCATTTCAGGACCGGTGATTTGGGCTTCACCAATCTCGTTCCAACAAATCGGGGAACAACACTTGCGACCATAAAGGGCTTGTAAAGGTGCCATACTAATGCTAGAATGATAACTATTGTTGTATGAGAATTCGATAAGCGGGAGATGAGAATCCCAATTTCCACCAAAATCAAGAACACAAGATCGAAGCATATCTTCAAGGGTTTGGATTGTACGCTTGGATTGACCTTCGGTTTGAGGATGATAAGCGGTACTAAGATCAAGGCGAGTTCCCAAAGCTTCTTGAAGCGATTTCCAAAAACGGGAGGTGAAACGAGCATCACGATCGGAAATAATGGTCAACGGAATACCATGGCGGAATATAATTTCACGAACATAGATTTAAGCGAGTTGATCGACGGGGGTACTTTTCTCGGATCGGAATGAAGTGAGCCGATTTGGTTAATCGATCAATGATTACCCAAATACTATCATTTTGCTTTTGAGTGGGGGGTAATTTGGTGATAAAGTCCATAGCAATGTCTTCCCATTTCCAAACACGAAGAGGAGGTTGCTCGAGTAAACCAAAAGGTTTTTGATGTTTGGCTTTAACCTTTGAGCATGTAAGACATTTTGAGACATAAAGTGCTACGTCCTTTTTCATACCCGACCACCAATAAATAGATTGAAGATCGAAGTACATCTTATCCGCACCGGGATGCACGGAATATCACGACATATGAGCTTCGTCGAGAATGAAAGTACAAAGTTCATCGCGATCGGGAACCCACAAACGATTGAAAAATTTTTGCAAGCCATCGGGTTTGGTTTCGAGTTGAAGTTCGACTCCACATGACATTTCTTCGTTCATATTGAATTCATCAATAAAGGTGCATTGAGCTCGATAGATGCGGTCTTGAAGATCGGTGTGCATGATGATGCAATGAAGCAGAATGGATTTGAAATTAACTTTACGACTAATGGCATCAGCTACAACATTCTCTTTACCGGGGTGGTAGAGAATTTCGCAATCGTAATCACTAAGTAATTCGGCCCATAGACGTTGTCTCATGTTGAGATCTTTTTGGTCAAATATGTGTTGAAGACTTTTATGATCGGTGAATACAACACATTTTGTGCCATAAAGATAATGCATCCAGATTTTGAGAGCGAAAACGACGACACCAAGTTCGAGATCATGAGTCGTGTAATTTTTTTCGTGAACCTTATGTTGCCTTGAGGCATATGCGATAACTTGACCTCGTTTCATGAGAACGCAACCGAGACCTTGGTTCGATGCATCTCAAAATACCACAAAGTCGTCGTATCCATCGGGAAGGGTTAAGACGGGAGCATTGCGAAGCATATGATTTAGAGTGTGGAAAGCTTCTTCTTGTTTCGGTCCCCATTCATAAGGTTTTCCTTTATGAGTTGGCGCGGTGAGGGGTAACGCGATTTTGGAGAAGTTTAGAATGAATCGCCGATAATACTCGGCCAAACCAAGGAAATATCGGACTTCCGTGGGTGTGGATGGAGTTTTCCAATCTTTTATGGCCTCGATTTTGGTGGGATCAACATGAATAACTTTATCGTTGACGATCTGTCCCAAATTTGAGCTTCTTTTAACCAAAATTCACATTTTGAAAACTTGGCATAAAGTTTTTCTTTTCTTAGGAGATCGAGAATGGAACATAAATGATGCTCATGTTCGGCTTTGGTCTTGGAGAAGATGATGATGTCATCGATAAAAACAATTACGAATTTGTCCAATAATGGTTTGCAAACGCGGTTCATGAGGTCCATGAATACTGCGGGTGCATTGGTTAATCCGAAATGCATAACAAAGAACTCGTAATGTCTATACCGAGTACGAAAAGCGGTTTTAGGAATGTCGTCTTCATGAACACACAATTGATGATAACCCGATCGAAGATCGATTTTGGAAACAATTTGCGCCTTGGAGTTGATCGAAGAGGTAGTCGATTCGAGGCAAAGGGTAACGATTTTTTATGGTGAGCTTATTGAGTTCACGGTAATCGATACACATGCGAAACGAGCCATCTTTATTTTTCACGAAGAGGAGGGGAATGCCCCAAGGGGAAGAGCTTGGGCGGATAAAGCCCTTATCGAAGTGATCTTGAAGTTGGTTCGACAATTCTTGCTATTCCGAAGGAGCTAAACGATAGGGAGCCTTGGCTACGGGAGTCGCGCCGGGCACAAGGTCGATTCGAAATTCAACAGGACGAATGGGCGGGAGACCAGAGACGTCTTCGGGAAAAACACCGGGAAATTCACAAACAACGGGAATGTTTGAATTTTCTTTTCTTCAGGGTCTTTCACCACTGCTTGGGCTAGGAATGGAACGTACTTTTGGCGCAAGTACTTTCGAGATCCCAAGCATGACATGAGGTTGAGTTTCTTGGGGATCGTTTTGCCAAATACTTTGAGGGTTTTTCCATTGACAAGCGGAATTCGAATGAATTTGTCATTACAAACGACTTCGGCACGGTGCAAAGCTAACCAATCCATAACTACTATGATGTCTAAGCTTCCCATTTGCATCGGGATGAGGTCGATCGAGAATTTGTGTTTGAAAAGGGTGAGGATACAATTGAGAATGCCCGAATTGATGGTGATGGAACTACCATTGGCGACTTCGAAAGATCAAGGGCGAGAAAGTTTCGTGCGAGGTATGGCAAGGATAGATTCAAATTTAAAAGAAACAAAACTCCTATTAGCCCCGGTATCCAATAAAATTGAAGCTAAATGCTCATTTACTAAGAACGTACCGTTCACCACATCGTTGGCAAGTTGAGCTTGGTTGGCGTTCATCATAAAAGCACTCCCTTGGTTGCTGTAGTTGACTTGTTGAGCTGGAAGAGGAGGAAGAGCTTGCATTGTTTGCGGGATTGGCGAAGGAGGGAGGGCTTTCATCGCTTGGATCGGTTGAGCCGGAGGAGCCAAGAGTTGCGGGACTTGAGGTTGATAGGTTTGAACTTGGTAGGCTTGGGTTTGGTAGTACGGTGTGGGCATGAATTGGGCTTGGTTAACAAACACAAGTCGAGGACAAGCATTGCGGAAATGGTTCGAATCTCCATAATTAAAACAAGCTCTAGGTTGAGGAGCAGGATTTTGAGCAAATGTTGTGGGTCGGTTTTGATTCGTTGGAGCAAACCTTGATGGAGCGGGTTGCCCACAGGAGGTTTTCCGACACACGTTGCTTAGGTGACCATAACGGTTACACTTCGTGAAATACCGGAAAGCGGAGTAAAAGGGCTGATGGCGTTGGCAAGTGTTAGACAAAGGATGCGAGCCGAAATACGGTTTCCAATTTTGAGGTTCTTGGGATTGAGAATGAGGTAGAGATGGGTGAGTAACGACATAGTTTCGGTAGTTGGGTTTGTTTTTCTTCTTGTAGTGGTGGGATGAGTTGGAGTAGTTTATGGATTGGGGTTGAGGGTCAACTTTGGTGAGGGTTGATGGTTCGGGTGTACTTTTTTCATTGGGTTTCCTGGAACTTTTGATGGTGAGGGTACCGGCTTTGACATGGTTCTAGGAGAGAGCACCGGATAAGGTAATTGCATCGTGAAGGGTTTGCGGTTTACTACTCATTACCGAGTCGCGGATTTGCATAGGCAAACCGCCGACATACTTGTCAATTGCCCGTTTGAGGGAGTGACCAAGTGAGGAACCACGAGACTAAGCTCATGAAAGGGAGTGGAGTAGGCGGAGTTGTCACCACTCTCTTGCTTAAGTTCCCAAAATTCGGATTCGAGTTTTTGAATTTCATGTTTTGGACAAAATTTCTTCATCATGACTTCCCTTGAGCTTGGTCCATGAGTAGGCCATAGGTATTACCGTCGCATTGGTGAACATTTCGCTATTCCACCAAGTTCGGGCAGTTTCCTCGAACATGATTGAAACATATGTGGTTTTCTTGTGTTCGGGGCATTCACAAAGATTAAAAACGCTTTCCATCTTTTCAAACCATTGCAACAAGGTAGTGGCACAGTTCTTGCCATAAAACTGAGATGGGTTGCCAACGGTGAAAATTTCAAGGCGAAAGGTGCGGGGTTAGGTGTGGCTTGGGTAACGGTGGGTTGGGTGGCTTGAATTTGAGTTATCAGTCTGGGAATCACAACGACGATTTCACTAGCAACCATAGCGGCCATCCGACGACCGGAGTTAGGCTTGCGAGTGTGACGTCGAAGAGGAGGCATTCTAAAATAATAAAAGAGAGATGATATAAGTTTGGGGTAATTGACATAATTTTAGTGCACGGTGTTGCGTCTTGAGTCTTTGTATTTATCGTTAAAGTATTTGTCGTTTTGTTTAATGTAATAAACAGTTATTTATCTAGTTAGTTCGTTATGTAACGTCTAGTTCGCTAAGGTTGTTTAGCGAACTAAGACTTAAGTTAAGTTCCCCTGATTCGTTAAGGATGTTTAACGAATCAGGGGGTGATTCGTTAAGTTATTTACTTTGTATTGTATGTAACGAAGCAGACTCTAGTTCGTTAGGGGATGTTAACGAACTAGGCCCGTCTTCTATTTATAGGTGAACACTGTTCACGATTAATTTAAATTTTGAGAGTAATTAACGTAGTTCTATCCAAATCGCTCTCGATCTTCATCTTAATATTATTAACACATACAACTACTATTACTGATAATATATACACATATAACATATAATCAAACGTAATTATGAGCTAGATCCGAGTTAAGGTATTAATCATATTAACACAGATCCGAGATCTGTTATAGTTATAGTGATTGATTCCGGGTTCCAACAAGTGGTATCAGAGCTTTCGAGGCTCAATTACACTTGATTTGGTTGTTTATTTAGAGTATTGGACTGTTATTTAGTATTAGGTATTGATAGTGTTATGTTTGAGTAAATTTTGGATCAATTTGAGGTGAATTGATTGAATTATGGAAGGTTTGTACTGGATTTGAATTGGTTAAGGTATAGGAAAAGTTTGGAGGATTGGAATTGAAGTTTGGTTTGGTTTTGGTTTGATTCGGTATTGATTCTGATTTGTGTCCGAAACAGAGGTTTGGTTTTGGTACAATTGGATTTGAGAAAGGGGTTAATCGGTTACGAGTATTGGTGTTTTGGATTCGCGATTGGTTTGCGAGTCGTTTGGTAGGTTATTTGTGCAATTTGATTACGAATTGAGGTAGTATTACGGATTTGAGCTTCTGGGTTTCATGTTCTTCATTTCCAGAAAATCTGGAAATAATCTTTGAGATTTGAAGATTTGAAGATGACTATGATTCGTTATCATCTTTTTGGTGATTCGTCATCTTGGTCACATTGATTCATTAGTTAATTAAGTCAATTAGTTATAAAATTCAAGTGATTCGCTAATCAGTTCGCTAACTCATCTGATTCGTGTTAACAAATTCGTGTGACACGTGTCTACCTTGGGATTTTTGTCATAACAACCTTTGCCACATGGCATTCGGTGTCAGAGTTTGTTACAAACCGTTGTAACAACATGATTCACTATTAGTTGATTCGTTATCAACTGTAGCTGGTTCGTTATCTATTTCGCTAAGTCTACCTTAGCGATTCGTTACTAAAAATCTTCTAAGTTAAGATTACACTTAGCAATTCGCTAGCCGATTCGTTAGTCAATTTGTTAGTTTGACTTACTGTTGAATCTGATTCGTGGAATTAATTCGTAAAGTTCAATCTTGATTCACTACCTGATTAATCTTAGATTCGTTAAGATTTGATTCGTTAATTTACTGTTCACAGTTCGCTATTACTGTTTACAGTTCGTTACAGTCACTATTTACCATTCGTTAACCTTATTTTCAAAATTAACCCTTGAACTTTAAAACTTGGTCAAAATGGCTGGTATGTATGCACTGGCCTCACATAATATGTTAATGCAACAAATGTTGCAACTTGATACCGAGATAGGGTCACACTCGAAATGTCCAAGATTGATGAAGTTTAGTGACTTTGCCAAATGGGACCTAGGTTTCGTGCTCATCTAGGATCAGTTCATCTTGACTGCTCATATTGTTTAGATGAAGTTTATACCGTTCCTACGATTGGGGATGAGACTATCGGATTCAGACCTAAAGCTATATCTCAATACTCACAGGAAGAGAAGAAGGCACTAGAGATAGAGACAAAAGCATACTCTACTATAACCATGGCTTTACCTGAAAATATCTTTCACCAGGTGGGTAGTATAAAAATCTGTGCATCTTTGTTTCAACATATCCGAATGAGAAGTATGGGAAACACGGTTGAAAGCAAAAAGGTGATGCTTAAGTTTCAATTCAGAAACTTTAATTTACTCAAAGGTGAGACGGTTGAAGAAATCACAACGAGATTCAATCACTTGATTGCAGAAATGGATAAAATGAAATTAGAAATTTCTGAGATTGACAAGATTGATACTATTAAGAGTGCACTACCAAGTTCGTACTCTACTTTTCTAATGGTATTAAAAGAAAACAGTTATTTCAATGAAGACTTGACTGCTAGTGAGTTCTTACAAAAGATTGAAGCTCGTGAGTATGATCTCAAGTGTCAAAAATCATCCAAGGAAAGTCAAGATCCTGCTTTCTATGGTGGTAGCATGCCTCTAAGTTCAACAATTTCCCCGATTACTGCATTTCTTACCCAGAATGCAAGAGAAAATGAAACAACCATCTATAGTGATCCTAGAGCATGTTTTTATACTGCTGGTAACTCTGGATCACCAAATGTGTCTGTTGGTTCAGGAAGTTCATCCACTACAAATCAATACTCATCACCTTCAATTGTCAACATGAAAGAAGCTGAACAGAATTTTGCCTTTTTATCAGCTTTCATGACTTCTTATGAAAACTTGGTGAGTAGCAAAATTGCCACTAGTGATCTAACTGATGAAGACTATGATTAGATTGATCCAGATGATTTAGAAATCATGGATTTAAAGTGGAACATGGCAATGATTGTTCGTAAGGTGAAAAGATTTATGCAAAGAACCGGAAAAGATCTTCCTGCCTGAACAAGAAGTTGGGATTTGATAAGTTAAAGGTGAAATGTTATAATTGTCAAGAATTCGGGCATTTTGCAAAAGAATGTGACAAACCGAAAAAGGAGTATACTGGTCCTCGTGGTCAAAATCAAAACTCTTCAACACCACGAGGTAATGATGCTGAGAAGAAACCATCAAGTTCTGGGTCACAAGCAATGTTAGCTGACGGAAATGATTGGTCACAACGATTATTGTGTAATGATAATCAAGCTAATTTGGCTTTGTTCGGGTTGACTCAAGATTTTCATGATGCTGGTGGAAGTGAGGTGTCTTCTGATAATGACTCTGGATCGGATTCTGATGACTCATGTGATAAGCCTACAACTGTCTTTGCGTGCATGGCTAAGATTAACGAGGTTAGTCATTCTATTTCTGCTATATCATCAGTTAAAGTAAATTGTGTTGACTGTGAATCTAACAAACCTAAGTTAGAATCGTTAAAGAATCACAATGACAATTTAGTGAGGGAAATTGCTTCACTAAAAGTTACTTATCGACAATCTCTCGAATCTCAAATGAGATCTCGTGAAAAGATTGAAGCATTGTCGACAGGTAATCATGATCTCGAAGCTGAGTTATCTGTGAAAATGACAATTAATGACCATAAGTTTCAACAAATTTTGAAACATCGTTCAAAGATAACCGAGCTTGAGAATGAGGTTCTTGAGTTAAAGAACAAATTGGGAAAATTTCGAAACTCTTCTTTTCTGTTGAATGAAATCATTGAAGTATCTGGAAAACAAAAAGATTCAAAGAAAGGTATAGGTTTTGTTGAAATTCCTCCACCATTTCACAATGATTATAAAATTAATCCTTTTGCTCCAACCGAGGAAGATGTAATTCTTAAAGAACCTGTGATTTCAGAAAAATCTAAACCTAGTAAGTCTGAAACTGTTAAAACCCAATTTGCTTCTCAGAAACCTCATGTTCAAAGCAACAAAGTCTTTGTTGAAAATGTTGACAAAGTTATCATTGAGGATGTGTTTGAACCTAAAATTATACACAAGATCAAGAACATTCCAAGTTCTAATCACATACTTTGTGAACCTCATGAATTTGAGGAGGCTGTGTATGGTTCACACACAACTAAGATGAAACAAGATGCTCATGTCAAACCAGTGAAGGCTAAGAAACTAGAAAAACCCAAAATTTCTGATGAGGATTTGTTGCGTTTCATAAATCCTAATGCATCTAAGTCGTCATCTGCTCGTGTATTTAAGTTAAAGGGGATGGACACGATGTTCACTGAGAAAGACATTCCAATAAGTATCATTAAACCTGAACTGATTAAGAGTGTGTTTCACAATGAAACTTCCAAGGTTCGTGAACTTGAACGTCAATATGCTCAAGCGAAAACATCAGTCTCATCTGATCCATTGACTAAAGTAAAACAAGTTTTAAAACAAGCTAAGAAAATTCAATTTGTGAAGTCAACTGGGACAGATACGTTGAAAAGTTTTTCAAATTGTTCTAATTTAGTTTTTTACTTGAAAAAGAAATCTGAATTATCTGATGATTTTGATAAGAGCATGACAAAAAATGTGAGTCATCATTCATCATCTGTGTCACATGTTCCAACTAATTTTCAACATCATAATGTTGACATGCGAAGCTGTTTCCTTTGCGGTCAACAAGGTCATGTACTAAGAAATTGTGGCCAGAAGAACTCTCAGAATCTTCATCCTTTTATCAAGGACCATTCCAAACCGGTTCCTTTGGTAAAGGAGATTCTGAAACGACCTGTGTCGTATGCTGATGATACTCATATTATGTTCTCGAATGTACATCCTCGAAAAGTTGTTCATGTGAATGAAACTCATGGTTCCGTTAAACCTAAGTTTATTCCAATTGAACCGTTATGCAAAAATGTTAATTCAAATGTAGTTCAAGTTGAGTATCTAAGACGAAAGTCTAAGAAACCTGTAACTTATTCTCAAGTTGCTAAACAACAATTGAATGCAACTAAGGTTAATTTTTCTCAAGAAAACCAAAAGGTGCCCAAGACTGAGGCCTGGGCAGCATTTTTGAACTAATCACTTTCATTTGTGTGTAGGGTACATCCAAAACCATCTCTGGTGAAAACTGGATCATGGATAGCGGATGTTCTCGTCATATTACTGGGAATCTCAACCTTTTAACAAATGTGAGAAATATTCAAGGGGGTTATGTGGCATTTGCTGGAAATTCTGGGGGTATGATTACACAAGAAGGTGATGTTTCAAATGGGAAGATTACTTTTGAGAAGGTTAACTATTGTGATAAAGTGGACCATAATTTATTGAGTGTGTCTCAAATCTGTGATAAGCAATACACTACAATATTTACTGATAAAGAGTGTCTGATTTTGAAACCGGGTTATGTGATTTCCGAGGACATGGTTGTCATGCGATCACCTCGATCAAATGATATTTATGTCTTGAATATGAATTCTAAAGTATCTACATCGATCGAAACGTCTTTTGTCTCGAAAGCAACCGAGAAAGATTTAGTTATTTGGCATCGAAGAATGGGTCATATACATGTTCGAAAGATGAACTACGGGATGGCAAATGATCTGGTAGAGGGTGTGTTGTTAAAGGATTTTAAGTTATCCGATCACTGTGTTGCTTGTAAGAAGGGCAAACAGAAGAAGAAACAGCACCCATCTAAGTTATTAAATTTCATTGATACTCCGCTTGAACGACTTCAAATGGATTTATTTGGTCCAGTGAATCGTGCGAGTATTTCTGGAGACTGGTATTGCCTAGTAGTTACAGATGATTATTCACGATATTCATTGGTCTTGTTTATGAGTTCAAAAGATCAAACACCGGGTCTTGTTCAAAATCTAATCACTAAGATCGAATCACTATACAAACAGAAGGTGAGGAGAATCCGAAGTGACAATGGTACTGAATTTAAAAATACTGTATTAGACTTCTTTTGTATTCAAAAAGGAATTCATCGAGAATACAGTGCCCCATATGTACCACAACAGAATGGTGTAGCTAAAAGAAAGAATAGAACATTGATTGAAGCTGCTAGAACGATGCTTGCTGATTCAAAGCTTCCTATCCAGTTTTGGAATTAGGCGGTGAATACTGCTTGTTATACACTCAATAGAGTTCTAACTGTTAAAAGAATCAAGAAGATCAGTTATGAATTATTGAATAATCGTAAACCTAATTTAAAGTACTTGGAACCATTTGGGTGTCCTTGTACTATGTTGAAAAAGGATGTGGGAAAGTTTGATGAAAAAGCCATTGAAGGTTATTTCTTGGGGTATGCGTCACCTAAGAAAAGAGTGTTTAACTTTACGTCCGGTTGTATTGAAGAATGGTACCATGTGGACTGTCAAAAGTACACTACTCCTTCTCAAGGAAAAGGTTCCGACTGGATGTTTGACTATGATGGCTTATTTAATTCTTTTACTCCAACAACCGATCATCCAGATGAAGATTTAGTTCGTGCTTATTTTGATGAACATTTGGAAATTCCAAGGTTTGCAAGTTCAAATGATGTTGAAACTCCAATTGTTGCTCCAACTGAAGAACCTGATAATGAGTCTCCTGTTCATTCTGATAATGCTTCTACTTCATCTGATGATAATACAGTTATAGATCAAGTTACTGAACTTGATAGTGATGTTTTATCTCCAGAATTGGGTGAACATTACACTAATTTATTTGAAAATATTGCTGTTTCTGAGAATCCTACTCTCTGGATTCACAATTACCATCCACAAGAAAACATTATTGGAGAACTTGATGTGGGAGTTCAAACATGACATCAAGTTGCTTCTTCAAGTGAAAATAATGTCCTATGTGCTTATGTCTTACTTACACTCATCTGGGATTGTAAATCTTGCTAAATTCACTTGTTTTCTATCTCAAGTTGAGCCAACGACTCCTCATGTGGCACTTCAAGATCCTTCTTGGGTTGAAGCTATGCAAGAAGAATTACAGCAATTTCGACCAAGTGGGTATACAAGTGTAAGAAAGATGATCGTGGGGTAATTGTGAGAAACAAGGCACGATTAGTTGTGCAAGGTTTTCATCAGCAAGAGGGTATTGATTACATTGAAGTATATGCTCTAGTTGCAAGATTAGAGTCGATTCGAATCTTTCTGGCATATGCTGCTTACAAGAATATTAAAGTTTATCAAATGGATGTCAAGAGTGCTTTTCTCAATGGTGAACTTCATGAGGAAGTGTTCGTTTTACAGCCTCCAGGTTTTGAAAATCCTGATTATCCTGACCGTGTTTACCGATTAAACAAGGCATTATATGGTCTACATCAAGCCCCGAGAGCTTGGTATGGAACGCTAGCCGACCATCTGAAGGATAATGGGTTCAAATGTGAAACTATCGACTGCACTTTGTTTTATAAGAATATTGGTGATGATCTTCTCATCGTTCAGATTTATGTTGATGACATAATCTTTGGGTCTACAAACAACATGTTGTGTAAGGAGTTCGAGAAGTCTATGCAAACCAAGTTCGAGATGAGTTCTATGTGAGAGATGAATTTCTTTTTAGGGTTGCAGGTTCATCAGTCTGCGAAGGGAATCTTCATTCATCAGACAAAATATGTGAACGACGTCTTGAGCCGATTCAAGATTACTGCCAGAAAAATCCCTTCTACTCCTCTTCCAGTGGGTCACAATTTATCACCGGATGAATTGGAGGATACCGTTGATCCGACCCTCTATCGTGCCATGATTGGTTCTTTAATGTATTTAACTGCTTCTTGGCCCGACATAATGTTTGTTGTTTGTTTATGTGCTAGGTACCAAGCTAGTCCCCAAGTGACTCACCTGGCAGCGGTCAAGCGTATTCTACAATATCTAAGAGGAAATCCTGACATCGGGTTATGGTACCCCAAGGATGATTCTTTTGATCTAACCGCATATTCCGACTCAGACTATGGAGGATGCAAGATCAATTTCAAGTCTACTACAGCGGGATGTCAATTTTTAGGAAGCCGACTTGTTTCCTGGAAGTGTAAGAAGCAGACAACGGTCTCCACTTCAACCGCCGAAGCTGAGTATGTTGCAGCCTCGAGTTGCTGTTCCCAGGTTTTGTGGATACAACAACATCTTCACGACTACGGTTTGATGTTTCTTACTACTCCCATCTTGATTGATAATTCTGCTGCTATTAGTATCATCAAAAATCCCGTACAACATTCTAAAATGAAAAATATCGAAATTCGATATCATTTTATACGAGATTGCTATGAAAAGAAATTAATTGATCTTGAGAAAGTACATACTGATTTTCAGAAAGTCGATCTATTTACCAAAGCTTTTGATAAAACACGTTTTCAATTTTTGCTTGGTTTAAATGGATTGAAGACCCTTGCTGAGATCCTAAAATTAGGATAATTATCTTTATTTTAGTTTTTTCTAGTTTAAATTTTATTTTGTTTTTTTTAGGTTTTAGGGGGTGAATCATAGAAAATACAAAAATATTGTGCTTTTTAGTTTGTATAGATAAAACCCAAAAACAATTAGAAAATTTTGAAAAATTAAAAATATTGTGTTCTCTCTTGTTTTATTTTAAACTTTTGAAAAATCAAAAACATTTTAAAATTAGAAAATATCAAAAAGAGTGTGATTTCTGCTTGTACAGAAAATTTTAAAAAGTCAAAAAGAATGTGAATCTCTCGTTTTGTATAGAAAAATCAGAAAAGACAAAAATATTGTGTTTTTAAGTTTGTAAAGAGAAAAACCAAAAAGATTTTCGCTTATGTTCGCTGAAAATTATGTCATTTGCTTCTATTTTGAAGGACATATACTTGTATATGTTTGGTCCTGATAATTTCTTGTAAATATTCGGGTTAGTCATTCACCTGGAAAATGGAAAGTACTTGGGGGCGTTCATTAAACTTTCTATTTTATTTTAGCTGAGAATTATGTCAGTTATTTAAGTTTGTGAAGCATGATTGCATGTATTGGTCCTGTTATCTACTTGTAGATGGATAGGATAGCCATTAATTTATGGACTTAAAGTAACTGGGGCGATTAAATTCTTTTTACTTTATGCTCCTCAAAATTTTTGAGTTTTTGAAGAAAAAAGAGAAAATGATAGTACATTGATTGTTTGACCCCAAATCCAGAAAGAAATAAGCTTAAAAGACTGAGTGCTTAATCATTAGTGCATTGATAGATCTTAAACAAGCTGTTAGAGTAAAGTAAGTGATATAAACCTAAAGAAAAGCCAAATTGAAAGAGGTGTTAGTCTCTAGCAAAAGTCTTGGTGAGGATGGCAGAAATGTAATAACCGGTCATACTCAAGCCTTATAGCTGTTGATCTCCCAAAAAATATAATAAAGAAAATAACAAGCGTTAGGATTCTGGACACTATGAGTCTTTATGCGGCTTAACCATCTGGGTATTCTTATGCATGAATATTTCACTCGCTTTTATAGCAAACCCAAAGTCATTAAACTTGATCACTGCTGTACTTCGTACAATCCAAATTACTGACTTGATCAAAATCCGCTGTTAGTCATACAATTGTTCCTCCCTTGCGTGCGTCTCAATACCAATAAGAAACGGACCCCAGGGGATACAATGTATGTAAGCCGACAGATGGACTCGTGCATACTCACTCACGGTAAAGGAAACTTGATGCATTGCTCAAAATTTCATAATTGGTATTCAAAAATTTTGATCAACACTATAATGGTTTAAGTCAAGTTGGGGTAATTTGGCAAAAATCAAATTAAGCTTGAACCGAGATTTGAGGCTGATAGTTTCTCATATTCTGTGCGCTAATTGAACCATAAATCATATCACAAAAATGCTTGACGGTTTGTTATAAGATTTAAGTGGACAACAATATCAATGACCGACTTAACGCCAGTCATAATATCGCTGAAATATAAAACTGTGATGAAAGGGCATTTTAGTCAATATGATTCTCTGCTCAAACTCAACAAAAACACAAAAATATGTACTGCTTTTGAAAAATCATAGAAAAACACAAAAAGATTGTTTATTTTTAAATGTTCGGATATTTCTGTAAATACATTCTTTAATTTTTTACAAAATACTAAAAATATTTTATCTTTTTACTTTACAAATTATTTAATGTTTTTAAGTTATGTTTCAAAAACGTGAAACTTTCTTAAAGTATTTGATTATCAGGATAAAGGTCATCGGTAATTCTTTTAAGTTAAATCATTTATTCATTTGGATAACATTTAATAAATTCTTTATTTAATTTATTTTATTATTTATGTTAAAATTAAATAAACTTTAATTCGTTAAGTATGAATAACGAATTAGGTGGTTTTTGAGCGAACTACTTTCTAGTTCGCTCACTAATTCGCTTCCGCACTGTGTAACGAACCACTTCTAATTCGTTATACATATTTAACGAATCAAACAACGAGTCAAATCTAATTCGCTACACTATGTGAGTAATTTGAAGAACGAATTCGCTAATTCGTTAGGTCAAATTCATAGTGAATCGGTCTGATTCGTATCTTGGTAAACGTGCAAGGACTGGGTATAAAGGACAAGAGTAATACGAATCGTCCTTCAATGTTCCTATTTCTTCCTTATACCTAAAGCAACCCTATTCAAATTTTTTCTGATTTTGTTGACCTTCGAATTTTTAAAATTTGAGTATATCACTGTGTTCGTAAGGTATAGATTATCACTTCTTTGTGAGTTTCGTCAAAAATGACGCTGTATTAATAGTCTAATTATGTGATTTTGGTTATAAGGGTTTATGTGTTTTAAAACCCCTGCTTAATCGACATCATACTGTGTTATTATAGCTTATTTATGGTTCATTGTGATCGGAGTGTGATTTCGAAACCCTTGGTAGACTTTAATCAATGTTTGATTATTGTTTGCCGGGTCGATTGAATGTTCATGTTTTCGCGGGTTTAGACTCTTTAGCATTCCGAGTATACTTAATTTATTTCATGATTTTGAGCTACAATCTCAACATCATGTGCTTCGTAATGTGTTTCCGGGATCATTGCGTATGACTGCGCATGATGATTCGGTTATCCATCGATGATTATGGACTTATAGACACTGGATTCATATTGTTGACATTCTATGTTCATAATCCAATTTTGACTTTGACTATGAGAGTCAAACATCGAGTCTTTATCGACCATTCGTTAACCTTAGCGAATTGGAACTGCTTTGTGTCTAATTTGTTAAGGATATATACGAATTAGCTCAACGAATCATTTTATCAACGAATCAAGTGTGGATTCGTCAAAGTTGGAACGAACTGGAATTTAGTTCGTTAATATTTATAGTTAATTCGCTTGGTCTAATTCGTTAACTTATTTACCTGATAGCAAATCACTTGATTCTTTACAAGAATCTAACGAATGACATTTTCCTTTTAAATATTGAAATTAATTAACCTTTGTAATTAATGATTTATTCCGATCGTCTAAACGCGTAAATATATTAATTACACACGACATATAAAATTAAATACACCATCTATAAATAAATAGATAAATATATGTTAATTGTATTATTTCTTCACATTACTTATACTCGTTCTAATTTATTCAGTAAAATGGCTGATCAATTGAATCAAGATCCACCGGTTGCTGATCAAGGGCAATAAGAACAACCACCACAAGAGCAACCACCTCAAGTACAGCAGGATGAAGCTATTTTATTACCATATGACACAAAACACAACATCTGTGCTTACGTTGATCAAGATGTTGCTGAGTTTGGAGACATGCTGGCATTCTTAAAACGTTCAGTGATACATTACGCAATTACTGCTCGACCTAAAGTTTATCTGAGCATTATTAGACAGTTTTGGGACACTGCTTAGTATGTTGAGGTGGAGAATCACATTCGAGCCACGATCAATCGAACAGCTATTACAATTGATGTGGAAGTGGTTCGCCGTGTGCTTCGTTTTGGTGACAATGATGACAACCCAAGTGAATTTGACAAGCAGCTGATCAAGGGTTTGTTTACTCGTTTATGTTACGGTGGGGGTATTGATGAATCAATGTTGAACAAGAATGGATTATGCCCACCATACAAGTATCTTCTACATGTCTTGATTCATTGCATGAGTGGTCGTCGTGGTGGATTTGACCAATGCGGAAGCAGTGTGCAATCGGCTTTTGTTGCACTTATCCTCAACAAGCCATTTAACTATTCTGAACTAGTCTTCGTTCATCTGAAAGAACAAGTTCAGCAAACGACTCAGAAGAAGAAAATTTTAATGTATACACAATTTCTACAACTGATCATTCAATATTTGATACCAAATTTAGTTATTGATCAAACACTGGTGAATGATGTGCTTCCTATGGAACACATGACGGCCGACACTGTCCGTCGAATGAAGATTTACCGTAAGGAGAAACCTAAGGACAAACGGATGATTGGTCATATCATTAATTCAAATTATGTATGTCCTCCCAATGAACGCTGGATCCACGATGACTTGGATTCGAAGTGTGAGGGAGGAGAAGGTGGGAACAATGATGATGATAATGATGATGGTGATGGTGGTAGTGGTGGAGCTGGTGATGCTGCTCTTCAAGAACAACAAGGTGCTGTAAATGCTACGTTAGCTGCTACTATTGTAGCTCAACGAGAAAGGAAGAGAAAAGGGAAGGAAGTGGCAACTGGCGAACCTTCAAAGAAGAGGCGTGTATCAGCTGGGGCTGGTGTAATTATCGGTGTGCCACGACCTCGTCAAACAACGCCTCAACCCCCGGTAGTGCTGCCTACTACTAGCACTCCGATGCTCACATTAACGACGACGATGGTGTCTCATGAAAGGCTTGGTTTGATTCCACAGATGGCTTTATCTGAAATACCAAGGCCTCCTGCTACATCGTCTAATGTCCCCCCAACACCATCCATGAGGCCTCCTCTTCCTCCTCCTCGTCCTAGTGATGTCTCTTTTATGAGAATTACTCGGCCTCAAGGTCCAATCCAGCCAGTTCATCCATCCCTATACAACTTTCCACCGAACCGTCAGACAGATATGTTGTTGAATCTTCTTCATCTTTACGAAAACCAAATGTCTGCTGACCGTCAGAATCAAGAACGTTTATTGGAGAATCAAAGACGGATGATGAGTTATATTTCATTTTGTCAAAAGGAGACTAAAGCGCTACGTGCGATTGTTGAGTCTCAGGGGGTGAAAATGAAGGAACAAGAGGATCTAATCTTGCAGTTGACTTGCAAAGAGGATTCCAAGAAACTCAAAAACGATGATCAAGATCTTGATGAGTCTGGTGCAGGAGGTGAGTCTAAACAAGCGCACGACTCATCTTCCGGTGCTGGTACAAGTGGCGGTGATGACTCGGGTAAATAGGTTGTTGTGTATCAGGATTCAACTGCTGTTAAGCTAATTGAAATGGTTGAAGCTAACACTGTGATATTTGTGGATGGATCGGGGGTGGTTAGAAGTGTGCTGAACAGGGATGAGATCGAGGTTGGTGAGTTCGTTGATAGGTCTCTGACACGAGAGCAGATTTCCATACTGCTAGGGTTAAATGATGAACAATTTTCTGTGTTAGAGACTGAGCCTGACATTGAGGTGGTGAATGAGGAGGGTATAACGGATAATCCGTCTATTCAAATGAATAAGGTTTTTGTTTATGAAGACGAGGATGGTTGAGATGGAAGATGTCACTGCTGAGGAGTACCCTGACTTGTTTCAACACACAAATGTTGATCAAGGTGCTCCAGTGTTCGATGAACAAATGGTTAAAGCAGCTGAAGATGATTTGGAAAAGACGTCAAAGGGCAAGAAGGTTGTGGACACTCGGTTCAACTCGATTGAAAATCCAACCGATGCCGATATTGCTAAGTGGTTCAACTACAAAGCGGCGGGTAAAATTATCAAGGCGTATCGGTATGTTGATCAAGAACGAAAAGACATAGCTGCAACTTGGGTCAAAGCAAACCAAGTGACCTCCTTTAAGACTGTATCCAAGGTACATGGTGATATCGTCTCTTGGCTATATGATTCCGAGCTTAAGGTATGTATAGTTAAATGGGAGAAGGGAATCCAGTACTGCGAAACGATTATGGATGTTCTTACATTACCGCGTTGGGATGTTCGTACCCTCGCGAGTCGTCCATTTATCAATCGCGGTGGTTACCGGACAGCTGAGTGGTTTTATCAACACTTACTGTTCGAGGTCAATCATGGTTTCAAGTTCTTCAAGCCCCAGGTCCCAATACGTAAACGTATTGACGAGATTGATCCAAGGACTGGCTGGAGGAAACTTGTCCTTAAGGTAAAACCGCCAAAGACGATGAAGCGGGTGCCGGTGAAGACGACGCACCAACACATGCATCTCTCGTTTGACCGCTGGTACAATGACAATCGTACTAGCGAGGCCGTCATTGTTCTTGGTAAAGAACTGAAGACTGAGCTTATCAAGATAATCGACCCAATGTGGTTGGTTAATTTATCTGAAACAGACAATGACGTGCTACACAAGAACCAGATTCTGATCGAGCGAAATGAAGACTATGACCTGGCTATGCAATTCCAACGCGTTGTGCGTGTTTGTCCTGAAAATGGAATTCATAGTTGCAGAGACTGGCAGTCTAAGCGTTTCAAGTGATGACCAAAGACAAAGAGATCAAGACGAGGGGGTGTCTGTTAGTGCACGGTTCTGCGTCTTGAGTCTTTGTATTTATCGTTAAAGTATTTGTCGTTTTGTTTAATGTAATAAACAATTATTTATCTAGTTAGTTCGTTATGTAACGTCTAGTTCGCTAAGGTTGTTTAGCGAACTAAGACTTAAGTTAAGTTCCCCTGATTCGTTAAGGATGCTTAACGAATCAGGGGGTGATTCGTTAAGTTATTTACTTTGTATTGTATGTAACGAAGCGGACTCTAGTTTGTTAGGGGATGTTAACGAACTAGGTCCGTCTTCTATTTATAGGTGAACACTGTTCACGATTAATTTAATTTTTGAGAGTAATTGAAGTTCTGTCCAAATCGCTCTCGATCTTCATCTTAATATTATTAAAACATACAACTACTAATACTGATAATTTATACACATATAACATATAATCAAACGTAATTATGAGCTAGATCCGAGTTAAGGTATTAATCGTATTAACACAGATCCGAGATCTGTTATAGTTATAGTGATTGATTCCGGGTTCGAACAAGAGTTGAGAGAACGTCATAGAGACCAAGATCTAGCCGCTAATATGATACATCAACACGAAATCGATACTTTAAATATATACTTTATTGATAAATAAGGATGAATACATTAGAGAGAATAATAAGTTATGGAGAGGATAACTTAGATCTATGTACAAGTTCTCTACTAAATTATGAGCATGAGCTCCCTATTTATAGGCTATTTTACGATATACATTAAATACACATACTAGACCGCCTATAACTTATTCGATCGCTACGGACACCGAAACCGTGCACTAACAGACTCCCCGTTTTCCGTAGCTATCGAATACTTTATCCTTGAATACTTTAACTGCAAATCACCAGTCACAAACCGTGCACTAACACATAAGAATGAGGATGATATGTAAACATGGAGTGTTAATGATTGTGTGTCCTAGTGTTATGAGGATGACGATGTTAAATTTTTTTTTATTATGTTACTAAATCAAATAAATAAATAAAATGTCAAGTCTTTGAAACTTGAAAATAATGTGTTAAGATTTAAAAGCGGGAAATCTTGCTTAAACCACCATGACTAGTTGTCCCAACATTAAATCTAAAAAATCATGGTGATGTGGGGAATTGAACTGTGCATGAAATCACTGTGTTTTACACGTTTTGTCCCAAATATCGTAATAATAAAAATAAAAAGTAAATGATGAGGTAATCGGGATGTTGAAAACATTAGTCCACGTATCACCGTGGCTATTATGCATCCAACATCAATATAAGGAGGGAACCGGAACGCTTGCATTCGACAACTTAAAGTTGTTGATATATATAACACGGTTCGTTGGCCTAGAAGGAGAACGCTACAATACAACCATCCCAAGTAACTAAATCACCTTCGATTCTTGGAATCTTTTTGTGAAATGATCGTTTCATAGTGTTTCGCCCCCTAAAGTGGCTACAAACCCGTTTTAGAGTCGAGCTTTAAGGATATTATAAACAGCGAGATCCAAATTAAGTTTGTGATCCATAAAACAACATTAAAATCTACTTTTTGCGGTAAGGTAAGCATACCTTGGAATGCTATGAAAGTGTGTGCATGTGTATATTTTTGGAGATTAAATGAGATAAATAAGCAAAAAAATATATAAGTGTAATGAACAATCAAGTAGGGTAAGACGTATAAGCATCACGTATAAGGACCCTAAAGCAAAAAACTATACTAGGTCGTTACGTATAACCGCATATCCTATAGTAATGGCTATGATCCCAATATCTCACACCCGACCAAAGGCGGCAGAACATGCCGGGGTGCAACAGATTGCTCAAGAACACAAGACATTATTAAAGTGAAAATATATAAACAACTCATGCACTTCATTTAATGAATAAAAGTAACACAACATCGTTCATACAAAATAACACCAAATATAAGAATTAAATTGTTCATTCTTCTAAATAACCTAAAACAGTGTTAAAATAAAAAAACGTCTTCAAACTCCAATCAACCAACAATCAAACCTGTAGCAATGAGTAAAATACAATTTGTCAACACGAAAGTTGGTGAGCAATTTCATAGTTTTGAGTATATATAATTTGAGGCAAAATCCACAACTCGTATAGGAAACTATAAATAAAAGCAACAATTGCGGTATATAAATAATAAATAAATGAGGATCCTTTCTAATTGGTAACAACTGACATACTCGGATAATGAGTCCCTATCCTACTAGCTCAAGGCTTAAGTAGTTGGGGGTGCGTATGATCATACTTATTGAGGCTCAACAACAACATAAAATAAGCACTCGTGCACGTAAAGCATATGAAACATATTACACACAATAGAGAAAGTATTCTAAGTATCATACAACCTAGAGTTTGTGGTTTGAGGATTGAGTATTATAAATCTTTCTTGTTTTGAATAGGTATGCATGTTACCCCCAAAGTATAAAAATGAAAACGGGGGATGAAATGTACTCACATGAAATAAGTAACATGAAGGATTAGTTTGCGATAAAATAGAAAGGTAAGTTCAACAAGCAATACCTAGATTAAAAACGATATTGAGTTAGTAGATGGACTTAAAAGCTTTAAAGTAAAATAACATGACTAGTAAGATAATTAATTAAGGTTTGAAGGCTAAAATGTAAATACATAAGAAATTAAAGTAATTGTTTATGAAAAGTAAGTTTACTCGAAGTCAGGTCTCGGTATTCTATTCATTTGTTTTACTTAACATTTGTTAAGTAAATATTTGGGTAAGGTTTCAATTTAGCAAGATCCTTTGTTAAATAGATACGAAAACAAGATTTTACGAGTGTTCGGATTTGTCGGTTCGAGTCTTGATAATTGGTCAAGCTCGAAGCCGAGATTTCAAAGTAATAAATGTTATGAGATAACTCAATGAATCAAAAGAAACTTAACCAAGTGTGTAGTTCTATTAAGAAGAACCTCGACGTCTGTTAAACGAGTGTTTGGTTTTGTCGGTCCAAACTTGTTATAAGATCAAGTTGGATCCAACATACCAAGTATTTTGAGAAAATATTGAAAATTATTTTCTAATATAGTTTTAGAGAAAAATACGAGATTCTGTGGCCCAAAACACAACTAGTGTGTCTTAAGAAAGTGAACTCGGTTTAGTTCGGTCCTTGACTCAGAATAAGACCGAGGATGGTTACCACATACCCAATACCATAGAACTTATTAAAAGGAACTTAGAAATTATAATACACAAATCTTACATGTAACATATTAACAAATCATTTTAAATGTAAAGCATTTAAACGAGAGTTCGGTCTTGGTTCGGTCATTGACTCAGAATAAGACATAGGATGGTTACCACATACACAATACCATAGAACTTATTAAAATAAACTTAGAATTGATAATACTCAAGTCTTACATACAATATGATAACAATAAAGTATTTAAACAAAAGTTCGATTTTGGTTCGGCTCTTGACTCAGGATGAAACCGAGGATGGTTGCCACATCTACCATAGAAATCATTAAAATGATATGGAAACTAAAATAAATAGAACTAAACATTAACAATAAGCTTAAACAAAATTTAAAGTGTTAACAAGAACTATAATAGTTCTCCATGAAGCCTTGCCTAGCAATACACCTAAGCCGACCATGGCCGGAGAAGGGAAAGCCCAAGGAAACAAGGGGAGTATGCTTTAAACAAGCTATAATAACAAGCTTTAATTAACAAGAATTAGTTAAAAACAAAGATTAGTATTAGTTTGACCTTGAGAAGTCAAACTATCAAGAGTTTGAAGAAGAATACTTAGATCTAGATTGGGAAGAGTTTGAGGTGAATGAGCAAACCCAAATTGGATGCATTGGTCTTGTTTATATAGGGAAAGAGTGAAGGGTTGGCCATAATGTTGCTTTCAAGAGTTACATGCTTTTGTTATTTGACAATTTTAGTCTCTTAAGTTTGTTATAACTCATTTAGCAAAAAAAGGTGTTTTAACGTACCGAAAGAGATGATTTCTTGATCCTACAGTTGTGTAACATAAACGAACATAAAACCCAATATTTTATTAATAACAAAAGATCCAAAAGACCAAAATGAGTCGGGTTTCCGATACAAAAACAAATACAAGTTAAACCAAAAATGACGAATGTCACGGGGGGGGGGGGGGGGGGATGGTTGTTGCAACCAAAAAATAAATCTCATTAGAATGTCCTAGTCTGTGTTATCAAGGAAAATTTTTGGGATTGCTGTTCTTGGGGTGGCGAAGAGTGTGCAGGCATTGTGTGGGGCCAAAACGTTGTTGAAGGAAATGTGATTTGTGGATGCAGCTTTACCATATGTTAGTGGGTTATTGGTGTTGTTTGTGTTTAAAAATCGTTCACAAGCTAGCTGAAAGAACCTGATCTGATCGATGACATTCACGAATCTAGTCATTTGATATGAATACTATTAGGTTTAGATGTGATTATGTTAACAGTGTGTGTTTGTGTGTGTGTTAATAGGATATTTTGGCAGAGTAACGAGATGGAAATGGATAAATGAAGAATTGTTAATTAGAATAAACATTACAGGGCTATATATAGGTGATGAGCTCATTCGTTAAACATTCCCTAATGAATGAGCCTCATTCGCGATCATACGTTAAGCATCATTCGTTAATATAACAAATGGTCTCATACGTTACTATCTTTCATTAACATCCCCTAACGAATGAGGACGAATAAACACGCGGGGATCACTCGTTATTAGCTACAATAACGAACGAGCCTTACATTAACGAATGTACTTTACATAGATTACCAAAAAGCCTCTATACATTATTCTAATGTCAAAATATATTAAACCAAGACCGAGGCGTAAAACTATATATTAAAAAACTTCCCCTCATCTCATGCTCTTTGTGTCTTCAATTTCTGAATCTGCTAGTCTTCTAGTCAACGCAACTATGTATCCCAAACGCATGACATACATGTACAACTCTCTGGAATTGCATAGCTTGCTCGCTATGTTTCACGTGCACCTATCTGATCCAATTCTTAGATAATACTTTGTTGTCGGATTCAGATAGGTTGACTAGCCACATTGGGTCAATAAATCTAATGAACTCGTTCTTCAAACTCGATCCCAATACAATTACCACTTCGCCGGTATTGTCATCGTAATACCACCGATTAAACTTCGTATAAAGACATTGGGGAAAAGTCTTTATAGGAACTTTCTTTAACGTTCACAGTGACTTTATGTTAAGTACCAGCTTCCTCCAGTCGGTATGTGGATCAATATCGTCAATATACTTTCGAGTTGGCACATGCGGTATGAAAAACTTAAAGCCATAAATTACCTCGTGCACCAAATGTCGGTAGAACCAATCAGCTAATTGATTTCCTCCACGGTTTATGAACGTCTTTACGGCTAACGCATGAACATCCCAACGTGGCATGGTAAGCACGTCAGTGATATTCTTGTAGTACTGAACCCCATGCTCCTACTTCACGATGCATACCTTAAGATCAGTTTTGTACATCCACGAGATGATATTTCCTTTGACCTTCTTCACCGCAACAAACTTCTGCATTTGGTATGCTGATTCTCGAGCCTTCGACTGCTTATAATCTTCACGTTCAACATATCTCAGGGCCTCAATCATCCTGTTCATCTTTGACATGTTGTGCTTGAACATATCTTCAAAAGTTTGTGACTCGGTTTCTGATTCTTTATCCTTTCTATTCTCTTTCTCCTTCCTGAAACTTTCTTCAGCTGTTTTGAAATGTTCAGTAGTAAAGAATGGAATTCCCTCATCAGAGTTAGAATGTGTATACATGTCGGGATATCCTCAGTGATCACGTCTTTAGTATCGAAATCATCATAATTAAAAGACGTATTCCCATATGGAATACCTTTATCAAATATCACATCCTCACTATCTTCAACCTCCATATCGACTTGTTTCTCCAGTTCATTTACCATCTCTTCGTTTAAATTAAGAAGCAAGGTGATTTGTTCCTTTGTTAACGAGTGGTCAATAAATTCATCTTCTTATAAATCCTCGGCATCCACCTGTAACACCGTGAAAATTTCGAGTTTAAAATGTCAACTTTCCAAAGTATAGGGACTAAAATTGCCAAAATCCAAACTCGAGGGTTAAAAATAAAAATTCTTTTTTCTTGACCCATCGCGCTACGCGATGGATCAAAAGAGACTCCCATCGCGTACCGAGATGGGGTGTCTGACAAAATGGGACACGTGTGCCACGTGGTGCGGCGCCTGCCACGTGTCAACACGTGGCAGGTCTACGCTGTGAGTCAGCAGACCTATATCGCGGTACGCGATAGGTCTGCTCAGGGACCCATCGTGTACCACGATGGGATCTAAATTGAGCTCTATAAATAGCAGGTCCGGGTTCATGCAATCCTCACACCAAAACCTGCTCTCAACTCTCTCTAACCTCTCACTAGAATTCCGAGTTCATATTAACGATTTGTCTCGATAAGCGTGCCCCGATCCCTCATTTGTGTATCATCGTTTCCTCGAAGTGCGTGCCACCCTCCACCCACATACCAAGAAGGTGTTTGTTGTAATGATGATGAATCTCGTAAAGCGTGACGACGAGTGTTGAAGTTTGGAGTTATCGTTTGACGATCAAGAAGTAAAGCGGCGTTGGAGTGCTGCACCAGTCCCTAGGGTTTCTATACGCCACTAAGGTTAGGCGTAATAATGAATTCAATATAATTCAATATTATATTCAAGGCTTAAGCCTTAAGTCGAGGTTATACTCGATACCTCGATAAAAGAAAATAAAACATAACAAAGAAATGAATGAATGAATGAGTATTGAATATTGTGATTACATATATATGCGTGTAAGTATATATGTATATATTCTTTGTTATGAAAATATTATTTAATGAATAAAGAGTATTCTTAAATAATAAAAGAAAATGATTACGTTTCTTAGAGAAGAAGAAACATCGGGTTTCTATATAAACTAAAGGTTTATAATTTACTTTTAAACTAAAGGTTTTCAAGTAAAAGAAAATGAACTAAAGGTTCATCGAGGTTGAGATATAAGACTAAAGATCTAAAGCCGGACCGTGTATCCGACTAACAAATATTTATACTCGTACTATAGGTGCGAGATAAAGAAGGGAAAGACCCTTGGACAGTGAGTGAAGCCGATCCTAAAGAGATAAGGTGAATACGCCTCCAAACTTTTAAACTTGTTTTCAAATGAGTCAAACTTGTTATATGAAATTGTTTACAAGGAACTATGTGTTCCTAAACCGTTATAACTATGGTTATGAACCTAGCCCTCAGGCTGTGGTATACGTTTGTCTGGATCCTTACATAGGTGGTATTATGCGATGAATGGGCACATCGCACCACCCTTGGTCGTAGGACGCTCTCCTGCAGGGAGTACGACCTTATGTGTATATTTACGGGTACTTAACTAAGTCGAACGTTGCGGTGTTTGCTGAGGTGACCTAGAGTAGAGGCTCTAGTTTATAATGTGTTATTTAACTTTGTTATTCCTAAGCCACGTTGGGCCGATGCAGGCGTAGTCTCAAGGGGTAATAAAGTAGAAGAAAATATTTTTGCGTCAGCGTGTTCACCAGCATTCGTTGCTGACGTATTTTCTTACATTTTGCAGGTGAACAAGTTTAGCGCTTGGAGTATCGAAGTGCTACTTATTTAAATCCGATGGCTCAGATTTCTTTTGTAAACTTAACTTAATATGGTGGTTTGTAATTATAAACAATTAAATGTTTTGTGAACTCAAACGGGTATATTATAATCCCGTCTTTTGAATATATAAATATTATATTTCGATCCTTAAAGTTTTCTAAGTCTTCCGCAAAATAACACAACTCTGATTTAATTACAAATATGGTACCAACTATTGGATCACACTCCTAGGCCTAAGATAGGGGGTGTGACAGGTTGGTATCAGAGCCATCGATCTTAGCTAATTGGGTATCGTAAAACAATACCCAAGCTTCGATCCAAGTATAGGAAATAATTGTTTATGTGTTTTAGGGATAAGATAGGCTGGTAACATTTCTTTCCCACTCTACTTTCTAAACCACCCTTAATAGATGTCATTCAAAGCTCACATAGAAGAATTTGTACGTAAGGCCAAGGAAGCAGGAATCGCTGAACCTTACCCCGAAGACAATTTGAGCGACAGTTATTATGAAGCATACTTTGACCAAGATGTGGAAAATGACCTGACCAAACCCGTGTACTACGCCGGAAGTCGACACTACCCGATAAATGTTCCTGATAGTCCACCAAAATAAGGAAATGAACCACCGAGACACTCAAGTTATCATCCACCAACCATACCGATGTATAATCCATCCGAAGTACCAACGTACCAACCCTCGGAGATACCACAAGGCTACCCAACTGGATACCTACCGAATCCTCACCCGTCCTATGCATTCCTTTCCAACATACCTATCAAGGAAGAACCAAGATCCCCATCTTCCGACTGGATGAAATGCCACTCCGATCCGTGTCGATGGTATACCGGAAGTTCTACTTTTAATGAAGTCAGCTCGCAACCAAACAATAATGAAGGGCCGTCCCGCAAACCAAAGATGAGGATAATGATGCATTCTGAGAGTTCCCAGATGTCTCCAATAAACATTAAAACCACACAAATCATGGAGGAAGATGAATCGGAAGAGGAGGAGAATTCCGAAGAAGAGGAGGATCCCGAAGAAGAAGAGTGTAACACCCCGTAACCACAGCGGAAACGTAAACGGGATGCAACAGACACCTCTGATATCAACGACATTGTTTATAAAGAAAACTGAATACATTAATATACTTCAAATTACATTATCTCGTATTTCATTACCGTCTAGGTGATACACACATCATGCATTACGATACATAATTCTATTTATTATAATGTATCCTAACATCCCGCACGCAAATCTTACACACATCAAGCACTTAGCACGTAAGCAATCACTTCATCTTAATTGTACCTGAAAAGCATGTGAGAAAACGGGTCAACTACGAACAGTTGGTGAGTTTCACAATTTGAGTAAACCATGATAAATCATTGTCAAAATATAATATTATCGATGTAATTATGCTGAGCCCACAAGTGAAACCTCTGTTAAACCAGTACTGTACCTGTTCCGGGGGCAATGTTAACCCAGAAACACTTCTAGGGACACCTGGGGACACTGTTAACCCAGTACTGTACCCATTCCGGGGGCAGTGTTAACCCAGAAACACTTCTAGGGACATCTGGGGACACTGTTAACCCAGTACTGTACCCATTCCGGGGGCAATGTTAACCCAGAAACACTTCTAGGGACATCTGGGGACACTGTTAACCCAGTACTGTACCCATTCCGTACGATTCCCGTACAATCAAATATTTATAAATACACGCAATCCATGCGTTCAGTATGTACTTAAACATTTTAATAGTAACATGCTTTCTGCCCCGAGAAAATATTTAAAAACAATTCAGAAAAGGGGCTCGTGAAACTCACCTTAGCACATGCAAGCAGGTAACAACAGTCATTATTAGTAAACATGTCCAAATCTGTAATATGATCCTTACGATCGTTACTATACAGTTATTGTTTATATAATCTTTAACCGTATCAACCGGTACATCTGGGGACACTGTTAACCCAGTACGGTACTCGTTCCGGGGGCAATGTTAACCCAGAAACACTTCTCCGGACTCAGATTGTGATATCGTTTAGAGTTCCATGGTTACAATTACTATTAGTTTGTTTTCCCCGTTTTGCGTGCCTAGCACGGTTATCCGTTTTTACGTTCCAAAATTGAGTTTGGTCACACACGACCCGAAAATAGTCATTGAATGATAATTTAATTAAAGTTGTGAAATTAGAGCTCGGTTTAGACGCCCCGATTGGCCGCGGGACCCGTTTCCGTCTTTAGCGTACCGGAAACCGTTAAATCTGAATAAATTACCTAAATCATCCGAATTATTTTCGGATGATTTATTTTTACTTGTTTAACTCGATTATATGAAAATAGTTCATTTTTAGGGTTTTTATACACCAGTCAGCTCGCTTAAGCGAGCTTTACCGGTTTACTCGTTTTAAGCTTTAAAAGTTTGTTTTTGCACAAATAATTATCCGTTTAATCTCGGATCTTGAAATTTTGCACAAATCACTTTTTGACAGTGGGGAAATTTATAAAAATATTTCCAGAATTAATTTCTATATTTATAATTTATTTATCTATTTTTAAACACCATTTAAACACTAAATATGTCGTAAATACTAAACGATCTTAGAAAAATCCCAAATTTTTCTTGGATGTCCCCTGCCATCCACATAGTCCCCTGTAATTTTTCCAGAACCAGAATATTCTTTTACATGCTATTTTCACTAAAACCGAGCTAGAAAACCCTAGAACTCGTTTAACCGGAAAGCCTACATAGATTTCTCCAACTGACCTAAAATTTTGTGTGTGACTTTTACATGTTATAAAAAGCTTATCTGCAATTTTCCAGAATTTTTCATGATATTTAACTATTTTTCACCATTTTTGGCCAAAACCGAGCATTAAATTCACCAAATATTCATTCTTTATCCAAAAATTCACAGAACTCATATTTTCATGTGTAGATCATCCCTGTAAAATTTCATGACCTAACTCTAAACCTACCACAATCTGTCCAAAAACTCCAAAACCAAACATAACCGAATATACCTTTTGTTTTCCGCCACGACAAGCTACAAACTCGTCTTTCCGCCTTATCTACCACTAAACACAGAACCTACAACCAACATACCACAATACCAAGCAAGTTACACTCACAATCAAGCCTCTTACACTCTAGTTTCGGTTATTGTTTCAAAACTAAAGTTTAAACCGTAAAAATTCGTTTTTGGCTCGTTTAACTCCTTTCTTGGACCAAGATCCCTTGTATAACCCGTATACATCACTTGATCATGCAAGAATCGGTTTTCATCTTTGAAACCTCATTTTCTTGTAAATAAACTCAAGAAACGAAGATGGGAACGTGATTAACTCGGTTCTTTACCTTGTTTTCTTGCTACAAACTCTCGGTTTTAGATCATCAAGTGGAGAGGAAGATGGAATGTTGAATGTTTGTGTTGAGAAAAAGAAAATAATAAGGATAAGGGGTATTCCCCATCCGATCGGAACTCTTAGGGGGGTGGGGTGGGACCCACCTCTCCAATCTTAGCCACATGTTTGGATATCCGCAATCCGGATAATGTTTTGGATAATCTGGTTCAGTTCGTTTTTCGGTTAAATGTTTAATTTGGCTTAAAACGAGGCTAAAACGGTCGTTTTCGGCTTAAAAAATGAAATTTATATAAAACCGATTTAAAAACTTTAAAAAATTAAACCATGACATTTATTAACTTAAACCATCATATTATTAATAATTGCGCATCTTTTTTGGCTTGATCGATCGTCTCTTGCTCGGTTTGGTATTAAAGGTTTCGTTTAACGTACCGTCGTACCATTAAATCGAAATTCTTTTTCTGTGCCGTACTTTACTTATCCCGAAGCATTAATGCTCCGTAAAATCACTAAATATCATATATCTCGTCTATAATTGAACCCTCGATTCGTTCGGGTTTCAATAACTATCGATCGATTAATCGCATATTCAATGCGATGAATTATATATTCACGTACAATCAATATAGTGAATCATGTATTCTTGTATAATTACTATGGTAATTCATGTACCCGACCTTAAATATAACGTAACTACTGTCTACCGGTTAGGGTATACCTGATTTAGTCGGAATCGTTACATTCTCCCCCCGTTAAGAAATTTCGTCCTCGAAATTTTATACGCCCACTATCCCCTTCCGAGAGAAAGGTGGGGGTTTTTCCTTCAGAATTCACCCTCGCGTTACCAGGTATAATCTGGTCCTCGCTGTGAATTACACTTAATCTTAATCAATAAAGCTTGGTATGTCCAAACTGTTTAGTTTTCCCGTCTACTAACTCTACGGAATTATTTATGATATCAGGCATGACTTCTATGAGGACCTCCATTACTGGTACTTTCGTTGCATCGTCGCTTAGGTACTTTTCAATCCGTATACATGGCAAAACATCATGTATAGTACTTAGCCTCTGGAGTACTTTAATCGATAAACTAAATGACCAATCATGGAGATAGTCTCATGAGGTCCAATATATTAAAGAGCTATTTTCGGTTTTGCCAAACCTCATATCACCTCTCTAAGGTGATGCCTTAAAAATACCTTGTCACCTCTTTCCAGTGACAATGGTTCCCTTTGAATGTTGGCATAAATCCTTTGCCAATCTTAAATACTATAAATCCGATTGGTTGTTTCTCGAATCGATTCAAATCTTATGGCTTGATTGACGCCCATTTTCAATTTAACAAATTGGTGATAATTACTTCACCCATAGAAAGCTTCAAGCTCTCGATGCTTCCTTCCCCGCCTTCCAATAACGGAAGTAGGATGACTATTTCGATCCGAGATAATTGAAAATGGTACTCCACGACGAGATACCATTTCACCATCATGAATTTGGGCGAGAATTCATTGTGGTAATCATCATAGATTGGGATGAAATGCGAGGATTGGTTAATCGATCTGCGATTACCCAATTTACATCATGCCTTTGATATATCTTGGGAATTTGCGTCCCGAAATCCATTGTAATTTATTCCCACTATCATTGGCGAATTTTCTGTCGTTGTGGCGTTCGCTAGGGTTTTCGGTGTGCAGCCTTATCTCTTGCATAACTTAAATATTCACCAACATACGTAACCATATCTTTCTTCAAACTCGGCCATTAATAAAATCCTTTCAGATATTCGTATCATCAATAGTCTAATCCGATCCCGGATGTATGGAATATTTCGATCTATACGCTTCGTCCATGATTAATTCACGAAGGTCATGGAGGGTCGGATCCAAACCCGATTTTTGAAGTAGAGAATTTCGTCCATGTGCTGTTCGAAATTCTTCTCATTGCCGTAAAGTTCCTCCTTTTCCAATTGTTCCTCTCTCAACGCCTCACGTTGAGCGACTCGAATCAGGTCCGAAAGGTTCGACTGGACTATCATCCCCAGCACTCGCACTCGCAATGGCTTAACCCGATCTTTCCTACTCAAGGCATCAGCTACGACTTTAGCCTTGCCGGGGTGATAACGGATGTCACAGTCATAATCGCTTAACAACTCGACCCATCTTCGTTGAATATGAGACTGCGGTCTCTTATCATCTATAAAATTTGTACATTTGTGTCGTACAAAGGATTATGAGTTGGGTAACGCTAAAAGTTCTTCAATAAACCGCTGATAGTCTCCGGCTAGTCCAAAAATTGGCGCATTTCCTTGGGCGCCTTGGGTGACTGCCAATTTTAATGGTTTCTATCTTATTTGGATCTATGTGAAATCCTTGTTGCTTTACAACATGACCAAGGGATTATGCTTTCTGTATCCAAAATCACATTTCGAAAACTTCGTGTACAACTCCTCTTGCTTTAACACTTCCAGAATTTTCCTTAAACGTCGTTCGTGCTCTTCTTTACGTTGCAAATATATCAAAATATCATCAATGAATGCTATGACAAATTTGTCAAAGTAAGGTTTATAGACTCGGTTCATGAGTTCCATGAATACTGCCTGCGCATTTGTTAACCCGAACGACATGAATAAGAATTCATAATGGCCGTAACGAGTCCGGAACGCCGTTGTTGCAACGTCTTCCTCATGGATTTTTCATTCGGTGATAACTATATCTAAGATCAATTTTCTAAAAATAACTCGCCCCTTGCAGTTGGTTAAACAGATCATTTACTTCGAAGAAGTGAATACCTATTCTTGATCGTCACTTTATTCAATTCTCCCTAATCAATACATATCCTAACACTTCTGTCCTTCATTTCCCGAATAACACTAGTGCACCCCATGGTGACTAACTAGGTCGTATAAAACCTTATCCAATAATTCTTGCATTCCAGTTGGTGCAAGTCGGTAGGGTGCTTTAGCAACAGGGCCAGCTTGAGGCATTATATCGATTCTGAATTCGACCTGTCGGGTTGGCGGTAATCCAGGAAGTTCTTCTGGGAAAACTTCTGGATATTTACGTATCACCGAAACATCTTCTATATGTTTTCTTTTAAATATGTGGCAATCACGTTTGTTAAATACACCCCGTCTTCTTGACGTAATTATTATAACATCTCAAGACGAGATTAGAGTGGTAACATATTACCGTACACTTTTCTTTGTATCTAATCGCTTCATCGCCCGAAAGAGAGCTTCTAATCATCTTCTTTTCATATTTGATTTCAGCTTCATGTTGAGTTAGCCAATCCATGTTAACTATTACGTCAAAACTTCTTAACTTTACTGGTCGTAGGTCAATAAGGACAGGTTAATCGTTCAGAATAATAGGACAATTCCGAACAATTTAGTTAACCATCAGGGATTTACCGTTAGCGATTCTACAGTATAGGGTTCTGTAGTTCCACTAATCGGTAACTTTCCAAATGGTAGGAGGTTAACAGGAACTGACTTCTATCGGCGACCGTAAAAATATCACCGAAGCCTATTGATTTAAAACTACAACACACTTAACACCACCTTTGGATCATGACTTGCTTTATTCGAATTGCTCACTAAAGCACGGCTCCTTGCTTGATCAGAGGTTGATGCTTGTCATGAGGTTCGTCTTCCAACGACACCTTGGTTCAATTTCTCTTGAAACGTACTGTACTGCCACATTCATAGCAAGCACAACTGTTTGGCATAATTTGATTTCTTTGGATGGATTGTTATTGGAGCTGTTGGGTTCGGAGTGGTTGTACACGAATGGGTTGGGGTCGCCGGTTCACATGGCTTCAATTGGTTCTACAAATGGGGCATTACGTCCATCTTTACCACACCTGTGCCTACTATCACTCGACATTCTTCTTCCTGCCGATAACCATATATTCCACATTTAGGGGAGGACCCTTCATGCGGTTCATGTTTTCACACCAGAACTAGTCTTAGTATAATTCTGGGTTGTAGGACATACCTACTTATTCAAAAGCCTATCTTGCACTATACCTTTATCATTCCTCTTCTTTAACACTCGACGTCTCACCTAACGTCCTTCAAGTCCGCTTCCCATAGAGTCAAATATATCAATGCTGGCTTGTGACACAACCCTTCCAAAGGTTGTATATTTTACAGGGTTGACTATACTCCTTATCGATGGAGTTAGTCCCCAATATAGCGCTCACTTCGCTTAGTTTCAGGAGTAATTAGCCATGTTACCAGACATGACAATTCCTTCAAACGGTTAGCGTGTTCTAAGTGATCAGCACACAACATTTCTATCTTTCATAGCTCAGTTTCCAATCTCTGAGTTTAATTACTCGAATAAAAGTGCTCTAGCACAAGAATTTTAAATCCTGACCATATCATCTGAGCAATAATTTTCTAACTATAATTTTGTACCATCGTGTTCCATCACGATACAACATAATCTACCAACATATCTGTAGCATATTTCACTACACATTGTTCTAGACTCTTACCAATATCCTTAACCATTTCGATCTTTTCTATCCACTCGCTAATCTATTCCTCCCTTTACCATCAGTAAACTATTAATAATCCCCTTAACACAACCGATAACATATCCTTCATACCGGATCTAATTAATTACGACTACTATTCATGTTTAGTTTATAACTAATACTGGTAGTCATAATAGTATTTGGTGGGACATTAACACTCTTAGTAATAACACTAAGAATTGAAATATTCATAATCATGTGATTGCTCGATCTATAAGTCTGCGATCACATTTGCATCAACACTAGCAGTGATCTGTGATACGACATTCGGTAACATCATCTGCTATCTTTGAGCAATCAACTGAATCATATCAATCTCCATCATTGGAGTTACTCTTTTTATGTCATTCTGCCGTACTCATCCCGTACGCAGTAATCAATACTAATCTCACCGTATAACTCGTTACCAGTTCAATCATAACAGCAGGTACACATACACACCAAATATTATCATACATATTACACATACCAGTATCTAGTATATATGTCCCACAAGTATAATAACATATGGACTTAACCTGACGTCGGTTAACGTTTAAATATGTTTCATAACCCTTGTCACCAACTGACACATAGATCTTTCTCAACAAAGATTAATGTTTATTATGCTTGATTTCAATATCCTTCTGCATGTCAGCATAACGGATACATGCTCACCGTGAGCACCAAACGATTACATACCACGGAGTTATAATATCCGTGTCTATTTGTATATCCGGCATACACGGTATACCACCTACGAACGAACAACCAACTATGCTATCATGATTCCAACACCTCTTTGTGTATGGGTAATCATTCTATTTGAGTATACCTGGGTATAGGCATCTAACGGATGTAAGGATAACATAGGGAGTTGCAAAGTTCAAGGTAATTGCGCAACATGGGTTGCCTTCAAATATTATCAATTACTATTATGGGAAACTCTATCGCTTGCTCAGTCAATGTCCTCCGGCGTTCTAGGTTCGCTAAAATCGGTAATTCTCGATCTGGTGGTGGTATGACTCATATGTTTGAGAGTGAGAAATACATATATATATTTCTATATATTATTTTTATCTGCTCATTTATTATCAATTTTTTTTTTAACAGAATAAGAATAGGTTCACGTACAGGTCCGTCCGTACGTGAGGGTCGTCGGTTCGGGTGAACATAGGGGGTTATTAAGATATATGGTACCGGTGTTGGTAGGGTAAGGGATTTATCAATTTTGGTTGGGAGTGACGGTTACTAGATATTTCTGGTTAATATCAAACGGGAGATCTAACTTGGTACTATCATAACTATGGCCCGATAAGTCAGACTTATCATCAACCGATGCTCTAGAAATTTTCAGCATCCTCAGTACTTTTATTATTTCATCCCCCGGTTCCTTATCCGGGTCTTAATTCTCAATACATGCACCCACAAGGTATGTACATACATATATATATACACCTTAGCACGCATAAATAATATTATATACTTTACACATATGTTGCCATTTTTACCTATTAATGTACCCCGTGACTTCCCCTGAATTCCCTCGTGCGGACAAGTCTGTTATTATGTTCCGGACCATAATAACTCACTTGTCCATCCAAGTTCATCCAGACCTCGTCACTATAAATTATTAGTTGATATTCAGATCCTATAAAACTTGAGCTATTGGTTATATTTTAGGTATCTTTTAAAGACATCCTAAATCTTTATAACCAATGGCTCTGATACCAACTTCTGTGACACCCCGTAACCGCAGCGGAAACGTAAACGGGATGCAACAGACACCTCTGATATCAACCACATTGTTAATAAAGAAAACTGAATACATTAATATACTTCAAATTACATTATCTCGTATTTCATTACCGTCTAGGTGATACACACATCATGCATTACGATACATAATTCTATTTATTATAATATATCCTAACATCCCGCATGCAAATCTTACACACATCAAGCACTTAGCACGTAAGCAATCACTTCATCTTAATTGTACCTGAAAAGCATGTGAGAAAACGGGTCAACTACGAATAGTTGGTGAGTTTCACAATTTGAGTAAACCATGATAAATCATTGTCAAAATAAAATATTATCGATGTAATTATGCTGAGCCCACAAGTGAAACCTCTATTAAACAGTACTGTACCTGTTCCGGGGGCAATGTTAACCCAGAAACACTTCTAGGGACACCTGGGGACACTGTTAACCCAGTACTGTACCCATTCCGGGGGCAATGTTAACCCAGAAACACTTCTAGGGACATCTGGGGACACTGTTAACCCAGTACTGTACCCATTCCGGGGGCAATGTTAACCCAGAAACACTTCTAGGGACATCTGGGGACACTGTTAACCCAGTACTGTACCCATTCCGTACGATTCCCGTACAATCAAATATTTATAAATACACGCAATCCATGCGTTCAGTATGTACTTAAACATTTTAATAGTAACATGCTTTCCGCCCCGAGAAAATATTTAAAAACAATTCAGAAAAGGGGCTCGTGAAACTCACCTTAGCACATGCAAGCAGGTAACAACAGTCATTATTAGTTAACATGTCCAAATCTGTAATATGATCCTTATGATCGTTACTATACCATTATTGCTTATATAATCTTTAACCGTATCAACCGGTACATCTGGGGACACTGTTAACCCAGTACTGTACTCGTTCCGGGGGCAATGTTAACCCAGAAACACTTCTCCGGACTCAGATTGTGATATCGTTTAGAGTTCCATGGTTACAATTACTATTAGTTTGTTTTCCCCGTTTTGCGTGCCTAGCACGGTTATCCGTTTTTACGTTCCAAAATTGAGTTTGGTCACACACCACCCGAAAATAGTCGTTGACTGATAATTTAATTAAAGTTGTGAAATTAGAGCTCGGTTTAGACGCCCCGATTGGCCGCGGGACCCGTTTCCGTCTTTAGCGTACCGGAAACCGTTAAATCGGAATAAATTACCTAAATCATCCGAATTATTTTCGGATGATTTATTTTTTGTAACATCCCGAAATTTCCAAAACAATATTAATTGTATTACTTAAAAATAGAGGGAAAGTTTACTCGGGTTATCGGGAAATAAATAAATAGAGTAGGAGTTGGTATGGGTCGGGCAAGTGTTGGGTAATGGATATGGGTTATGGACTTGGGTTATGAAAGAAGGAAGGAGAGTCCATGGGCTTAAGCCCATGATCTCTAAATATAAATACCATTAATCACCATTTAATCCACATTCTCACATATTCCAAACACCACCAAAACACACACAACACCATCTTATAACCCGAACCAAGATCCGAAGGCGAAAACCCGAGCTTGTTAGTGCTGGAACGTCGTGACGGACCAAAACAACATCAAGGCTTAACCGGGTTCGTAGTTCGACTCGTTCAAGGTACGTTTATAGTTAGAAATCATTCGTATAGGTTCGGTTTGATTTGGGAAATCATAGATCTGTGTTAGTTTGTTATAAACGAACCTAAAACAACAAATATGACTGAAAATGGTTACGATTTGATGGGTTAATCGATTGATAAAGGAATCCGTAACCTATATGCCTAAATCGCACCTCTTAAACATCGATGTTAGGCCGATTTCATGGTTGGGGTTTGTAGGCGCTGGTCAGACGATTCCGTGGATACCTAAATCGAGTTGTTTGGTTAAGAAACGAAGATGATTAAGGACGAACAGTAGCTGCAGCCGACAACTTCGCCTGCAAGCTAAGTTAGCCTGATGAACTTCGCCTGCAAGCTAAGTTCGCCTGATGACAACTTCGCCTAAAAGCTAAGTTTGCCTGATGACAACTTCGCCAAAAAGCTAAGTTCGCCTGATGACAACTTCGCCTAAAAGCTAAGTTCGCCTGATGACAACTTCGTCTAAAAGCTAAGTTCGCCTAAGGGTTAACTTCGCCTAAAGCTAAGTTCGCCTAAGGGTTAACTTCGCCTAAAGCTAAGTTCGTCTAAGGTTTAACTTCGCCTAAAGCTAAGTTCGCCTAAGGTTTAACTTCGCCTAAAGCTAAGTTCGCCTAAGGTTTAACTTCGCCTAAAGTCGAGTTCGATTAGAAAATAAATTATAAGCGATAAGTAAAAGTAAGCTAATACTAGGCTGCCAGATTAGATCAGACGAGTATTGATACGTGTAACTTATACAGTCAGCCGAGCTCAGTTAAAGAAGGGATTTACAACTATCGGAGGAAGAGACAGAGTTCAGGTGAGTTTCTAGCCGCATTCCTTGTTATGTTTTCGGGGCTGTGTGCATACTCGATGTGTTGTTAATACATTTATCCTAAGTGATAAGTGTATGCCATATGTGATATATGTGATGGATATGAATGATTGCTTTTCGGTACGCGAACGATCTTCGGATATTGCGCGTACTGTCAGGTTAAAAATAAAGGTACGAATATTATATATCGAAGATGTATGAACATTACAAATGAATACTTGTCGGGGCGTGAACAATCTTCGGATATTGCACGTATCGACAAGGGGTATGGTTGTTAAATGAATGATGTAAAGAACGCCTAGAGTGTTCTTATGCTATAATGTAATTATTGTATATGTGAAGTATGTGTATACAGGTACACGAATGGTATGTGAGTTCTACGTTCGACATAGTAAGTTAGGATGGCAAATCCCTCTAGCTTTTGTCGGACATAGACTCGGCTGGTGATGGCGTAGTTAAGGACTGTGGGCCTTATACGTAATGTAGATGATAGATGTAAACGTAGATAGGGACGGTGGGCCTTATACGTGTTACAGATAATAGACGACAACGTAGTTAAGGACTGCGGACCTTATACGTATTATAGATAGGCATCAGCATAGGGAAGGACTGTGGACCTTATACGTGCTGTGGTAGCATAGGGGAGGACTGCGGACCTCGTACGTGCTATGAATTAGGTTGCAACATAGGGAAGGACTGTGGACCTTGTACGTGTTGTGGAAGTGGGATGGTATAGGGAAGGACCGCGGACCTTGCACGTACCATGAATGGTGAACATAGGTAAGGACTGCGGACCTTTTACGTGTTCACGACCTTGAGTACAGGTATAGACGGCGGACTATGAACGTACTCTCGGTGGACTGAGGTTAGGGATTGTAGATATGTATGTATGGTAGTAAGTATGTATGTAGAACAGAAGGGTAACTAGTTAAGTATGGATATGTATCTTCGGATATGTATGTATGTGTATGTATTGTATGGCATCCGATTAACTAGAACTCACTCAGCGTAGCTGACTTTTAGTATGCACGCAGGTGATCAGACCAAAGGACTAGCATGAGGATGGCACGTGGCATGGATTGAACGGCTAGCATCTTAAGATGGAAGAAAAGATGTTTTAAATATAATGATTTGTTTTATAATATCAAATAAGAGATTGAATGTTTTGTAACGAATGCTTCAAGTAAACGTTTCCGCGAAAGTTTTAATGAACTCTGATTTGTAAGAACTGTGTTTATGAGTAAATCCGACGCTAAAGTAAGGCTACCGGGTTCGGGGCCTTACAAGTTGGTATCAGAGCATAAGTTCGAGAGATTTAAGCATCCTACATGCTTAGACTCGAACAGAGAATGAGATTTAAAATGAGAAAGAAAGAAGATGCCAGTTCAAGATAGCCATGTGTCACTCAAGCAAGCTCAGTAAAGGTAAAGTGTATGGTAAATGGTGTATGTTAATGTTGGCTTATTTGCTAAATGAAGAATGAGGGCAGGTTAGGGATAGGATTAATTGATCTTAACTGATTAACTGTTTAAGAGTATAAACAAGCACAAGTGAAATCATGAAGGGAAGTATGTAGAACCTGAGGAGTAACGCAAATAGTTAATTACACTTGATCAACGTCATTAACTACTTACCTTACGAATCACGTGCTAAATAATTCCTAGAGTGAAAACATTTGTGTTTCCTTAGAGATAAGATAGATGACTGTTACAAAAGAGGCGGACACGAGAAGAATTTGAGGCAGAGCGATATACGAACACAACATGACTTCAACTGCAAAAAGTAATGAAGAAGTCACGCTTGGAGCTTGTAGTCAGATATGCTAAGAGAGTTGCCAAATTGTCACAAAAGCATCAAAGGAAGCCCTTGGAAAGACGAGACGAGACTTGAGACATCGAGAGCCTCATGGACAAGCTACCTTAAATAGCTAAAACACATGACCACCATTCGATGACTACAAGTCAGGAGTAAGAGGGATAACCTAGAAAGCAAAGGCGATTCAATAAAGTGTGTAAATATAAAAAGTTTTCCTTTTATAGGGAATAAGTTAGGTTTCGGGGACGAAACCTCTTTAAGGAGGGAAGACTTGTAACATCCCGAAATTTCCAAAACAATATTAATTGTATTACTTAATAATAGAGGGAAAGTTTACTCGGGTTATCGGGAAATAAATAAATAGAGTAGGAGTTGGTATGGGTCGGGCTAGTGTTGGGTAATGGATATGGGTTATGGACTTGGGTTATGAAAGAAGGAAGGAGAGTCCATGGGCTTAAGCCCATGATCCCTAAATATAAATACCATTAATCACCATTTAATCCTCATTCTCACATATTCCATACACCACCAAAACACACACAACACCATCTTATAACCCGAACCAAGATCCGAAGGCGAAAACCCGAGCTTGTTAGTGCTGGAACGTCGTGACGGACCAAAACAACATCAAGGCTTAACCGGGTTCGTAGTTCGACTCGTTCAAGGTACGTTTATAGTTAGAAATCGTTCGTATAGGTTCGGTTTGATTTGGGAAATTGTGTTAGTTTGTTATAAACGAACCTAAAACAACAAATATTACTGAAAATGGTTACGATTTGATGGGTTAATCGATTGATAAAGGAACCCGTAACCTATATGCCTAAATCGCACCTCTTAAACATCGATGTTAGGCCGATTTGATGGTTGGGGTTTGTAGGCGCTGGTCAGACGATTCCGTGGATACCTAAATCGAGTTGTTTGGTTAAGAAACGAAGATGATTAAGGACGAACAGTAGCTGCAGCCGACAACTTCGCCTGCAAGCTAAGTTCGCCTGATGAACTTCGCCTGCAAGCTAAGTTCGCCTGATGACAACTTCGCCTAAAAGCTAAGTTCGCCTGATGACAACTTCGCCTAAAAGCTAAGTTCGCCTGATGACAACTTCGCCTAAGGTTTAACTTCGCCTAAAGCTAAGTTCGCCTAAGGTTTAACTTCGCCTAAAGCTAAGTTCGCCAAAGGTTTAACTTCGCCTAAAGTCGAGTTCGATTAGAAAATAAATTATAAACGATAAGTAAAAGTAAGCTAATACTAGGCCGCCAGATTAGACCAGACGAGTATTGATACGTGTAACTTATACAGTCAGCCGAGCTCAGTTAAAGAAGGGATTTACAACTATCGGAGGAAGAGGCAGAGTTCAGGTGAGTTTCTAGCCCCATTCCTTGTTATGTTTTCGGGGCTGTGTGCATACTCGATGTGTTGTTAATACATTTATCCTAAGTGATAAGTGTATGCCATATGTGATATATGTGATGGATATGAATGATTGCTTGTCGGTACGCGAACGATCTTCGGATATTGCGCGTATTGTCAGGTTAAAAATAAAGGTACGAATATTATATATCGAAGATGTATGAACATTACAAATGAATACTTGTCGGGGCGTGAACAATCTTCGGATATTGCACGTATCGACAAGGGGTATGGTTGTTAAATGAATGATGTAAAGAACGCCTAGAGTGTTCTTATGCTATAATGTAATTATTGTATATGTGAAGTATGTGTATACAGGTACACGAATGGTATGTGAGTTCTACGTTCGACATAGTAAGTTAGGATGGCAAATCCCTCTAGCTTTTGTCGGACATAGACTCGGCTGGTGATGGCGTAGTTAAGGACTGCGGGCCTTATATGTAATGTAGATGATAGATGTAAACGTAGATAGGGACGGTGGGCCTTATACGTGTTACAGATAATAGACGACAACGTAGTTAAGGACTGCTGACCTTATACGCATTATTGATAGGCATCAGCATAGGGAAGGACTGTGGACCTTATACGTGCTGTGGTAGCATAGGGGAGGACTGTGGACCTCGTACGTGCTATGAATTAGGTTGCAACATAGGGAAGGACTGTGGACCTTGTACGTGTTGTGGAAGTGGGATGGTATAGGGAAGGACCGCGGACCTTGCACGTACCATGAATGGTGAAGATAGGTAAGGACTGCGGACCTTTTACGTGTTCACAACCTTGAGTACAGGTATAGACGGCGGACTATGAACGTACTCTCGGTGGACTGAGGTTAGGGATTGTAGATATGTATGTATGGTAGTAAGTATGTATGTAGAACAGAAGGGTAACTAGTTAAGTATGGATATGTATCTTCGGATATGTATGTATGTGTATGTATTGTATGGCGTCCGATTAACTAGAACTCACTTAGCGTAGCTGACTTTTAGTATGCACGCAGGTGATCAGACCAAAGGACTAGCATGAGGATGGCACGTGGCATGGATTGAACGGCTAGCATCTTAAGATGGAAGAAAAGATGTTTTAAATATAATGATTTGTTTTATAATATCAAATAAGAGATTGAATGTTTTGTAACGAATGCTTCAAGTAAACGTTTCCGCGAAAGTTTTAATGAACTCTGATTTGTAAGAACTGTGTTTATGAGTAAATCCGACGCTAAAGTAAGGCTACCGGGTTCGGGGCCTTACATTTTTACTTGTTTAACTCGATTATATGAAAATAGTTCATTTTTATGGTTTTTATACACCAGTCAGCTCGCTTAAGCGAGCTTTACTGGTTTACTCGTTTTAAGCTTTAAAAGTTTGTTTTTGCACAAATAATTATCCGTTTAATCTCGGATCTTGAAATTTTGCACAAATCACTTTTTGACAGTGGGGAAATTTATAAAAATATTTCCAGAATTAATTTCTATATCTATAATTTATTTATCTATTTTTAAACACCATTTAAACACTAAATATGTCGTAAATACTAAACGATCTTAGAAAAATCCCAAATTTTTCCTGGATGTCTCCTGCCATCCACATAGTCCCCTGTAATTTTTCCAGAACCAGAATATTCTTTTACATGCCATTTTCACTAAAACCGAGCTAGAAAACCCTAGAACTCGTTTAACCGGAAAGCCTACATAGACTTCTCCAACTGACCTAAAATTTTGTGTGTGACTTTTACATGTTATAAAAAGCTTATCTGCAATTTTCCAGAATGTTTCATGTTATTTAACTATTTTTCACCATTTTTGGCCAAAACCGAGCATTAAATTCACCAAATATTCATCCTTTATCCAAAAATTACCAAAAATTCACAGAACTCATATTTTCATGTGTAGATAATCCCTGTAAAATTTCATGACCTAACTCTAAACCTACCACAATCTGTCCAAAAACTCCAAAACCGAACATAACCGAATATACCTTTTGTTTTCCGTCACTACAAGCTACAAACTCGTCTTTCCGCCTTATCTACCACTTAACACAGAACCTACAACCAACATACCACAATACCAAGCAAGTTACACTCACAATCAAGCCTCTTACACTCTAGTTTCGGTTATTGTTTCAAAACTAAAGTTTAAACCGTAAAAATTCGTTTTTGGCTCGTTTAACTCCTTTCTTGGACCAAGATCCCTTGTATAACCCGTATACATCACTTGATCATGCAAGAATCGGTTTTCATCTTTGAAACCTCATTTTCTTGCAAATAAACTCAAGAAACGAAGATGGAAACGTGATTAACTCGTTTCTTTACCTTGTTTTCTTGCTACAAACTCTCGGTTTTAGATCATCAAGTGGAGAGAAAGGTGGAATGTTGAATGTTTGTGTTGAGAAAAAGAAAATAATAAGGATAAGGGGTATTCCCCATCCGATCGGAACTCTTAGGGGGGTGGGGTGGGACCCACCTCTCCAATCTTAGCCACATGTTTGGATATCCGCAATCCGGATAATGTTTTGGATAATCTGGTTCAGTTCGTTTTTCGGTTAAATGTTTAATTTGGCTTAAAACGAGGCTAAAACGGTCGTTTTCGGCTTAAAAAATGAAATTTATATAAAACCGATTTAAAAACTTTAAAAAATTAAACCATGACATTTATTAACTTAAAACATCATATTATTAATAATTGCGCATCTTTTTCGGCTTGATCGATCGTCTCTTGCTCGGTTTGGTATTAAAGGTTTCGTTTAACGTACCGTCGTACCGTTAAATCGAAATTCTTTTTCTGTGCCGTACTTTACTTATCCCGAAGCATTAATGCTCCGTAAAATCACTAAATATCATATATCTCGTCTATAATTGAACCCTCGATTCGTTCGGGTTTCAATAACTATCGATCGATTAATCGCATATTCAATGCGATGAATTATATATTCACGTACAATCAATACAGTGAATCATGTATTCTCGTATAATTACTATGGTAATTCATGTACCCGACCTTAAATATAACGTAACTACTGTCTACTGGTTAGGGTATACCTGGTTTAGTCGGAATCGTTACAAAGAGGAACCTGAGAAAGAGTCCGAGGAAGAACCGGAAGAAGAGCACCCTGAGAATCCCAACGAGATGTCAAGCTCAATGGAAGGATCACTCACTTCCCAAAACCCAAGTTATGGTTCTGTGGACCCATATGTCCAATATCTCGAGAAAATTATGAATTAAGCTTCGTCAAGCTTCCCACCATTCCAAGGAGAAATTCCATCAATCCAAGAGCAAGCCGATGAGATCCGAGAGCATAACCGAGCTGCCAAGACTTACCTCTACCTTTCATCTGACATGGACTATGTTTCGAATCCAGAACCGAGGAATCACTACGAGATGGTGACACTGGGTTACCGCGACCCACCTCCATAGTATGGATACCCCAACGTAATCCCGCAGTCATATGAAGAGCACTTAGACCGCGCTTTGCATGAAACTGATGACTGGAGGAAGAAGGTAGACGAGGAAGGAAAGAAAAAGAAGAAAGTGGGAGAAACACTCCTTCGTAAGTGCAACAAACTAACGAAGGTTGTGAAGAAGTTCATGAAGGACTGAAGATGGTGGCCATGTGAAGTTATGTGTGTAAAATAGTCTTGTATGTTATGTGTATAAATAAAGAACGTTTGAAACGTTCTCATGTAATGATAGGACAAGTTACATATATATCGTTGGAACGAGATATATATGATATATGTATGTGTATTATGGAATATATATATCCTTGATATATATATATATATATAAATGTGTAATAAATAAAATGTGTGTTTAATAAAAGAAATGTTGTTAAAATTTCAGACTTAATTGAAAAAAGAAAACGAAATATGTCTGAACAAAGTAACAACAACGAAAATGCTCGTAAAGAGAAAGAGATAAAATTAAGGGGAAAGGCCCCGAGAATGAGAACGAGCGAGAGGAAGAAATTCCCGAAAAGTACATGAATAAAATTCAAATGATGATTAAGAAAGCTGTTAGGGAAGAATCCGAGTTTAGATCTCAATCTAGACAAATCTAAAAATTCCCGATATGTTAATCCTTCTGTTTATCCTTCTAAGTCTGTGAAATCCCATCCAAAACCCTCTCATGATGAGGGTAGTGTTCATGAATCCAACGCTGATGGAGGAGTTAGACGTGAGTTAAAGAAACTCAAAATAAGTGGTTGTTCTTTCAAAGATTTTAAGTACTATGGACCAAAAGTGTTCCATGGTGATAAGGGAGCCATCACCACCGTGAGATGGCTCGAGGAAATGGAGACTATTGTTATCACGAGTAAGTGCTTCGAGGAGGAGAAGATTCAATATTACGCCTTAATGTTCAAAGGTGAAGCACATGAGTGGTGGAATGCGTTGCTGATGAGTAAGGGAAGAGACGTAATGTACGGCCTGACATGGGATGAGTTCAAAGCCATGGTGATGGGAAAGTTTTGTCCCATGCACGAAATCGATTAGATCCAAATGAAATTCCTCAATCATAAGGTTGTGGGGACAAACCTTCGTGAGTACAATACTAAATTCCTTGAGTACTGTCGCCTTGTTCCCCAGCTGGTTAACCCTGAGTCCAGCAAAGTCACAAGATACATATGGGGACTACTGCGGGAAATCCGCGATATGGTGAGGTCACACTTGCCTCAAACCTCTGACTCTGCAATGGAGTTGGCTGGTTACTTGATGGGTGGCATGGTCCGCAACAAAGAAGAGGACAAGAAGGTGACATCAACAGCTGCTCAAGGAAGGACTAGAGGAGGTTCCAACTTCAGAAGTAAGGGCGTAAATCAAAACAATTCTACGCCATGTAAGACCTGTAGGAGGTACCACAAGGGTCGATGCAATTTTGCCCCGTCTCCTAAAGTCTGTGAATCCTGTAATCTTACGGGACATGACGCTGCTAACTGTTGGAAGAAGAAAATGACTTGCTTCAATTGCAAGGAAATGGGCCATCTAAGTTTCGAATGCCCAATGAACAAACCTACTGCTGGTGGTGCGGGTGGAAGTGGCCAAAACAAGAAAGGAAACGCTCGAGTCTTCGTACTCGACACAAAGAAGGCCACTGACATGCCGGAAACCATAACTGGTACGTTTCTAGTCAACGACACTTATGCTAGAGTTTTAGTTGATTCGGGTGCCAATTTAAGTTTTATAGATTATAGTTTCTGTAGTCTATTAAATGAACCATTAAAAAAATTAGATAAAACTCTAAGTGTCGAGACTGCTAGTGGCGAAATCGTTAAGATCTCCGAAGCCCTTGGAAACGGAAAAATTCTCTTAGCTGGTTATATCTTGCCTATTTGTTTGCTAACCATGAGTCTAGCTGGTTTTGATATTTTACTTGGTATGGATTGGTTATCCGATAACCATGCCCGTATCATCTACAATAGCAAAACCGTTGAACTTCAAGCCCCTGATAAACGAACGATTCGAATTGAAAGGGACAAAGACGCTGGCCAAGTTAGCATAATTTCTATGATTAGATCTAACAAATGTTTGAATCAAGGATGCCTCGCATTCATGGCCTACGTCACTGAAGAATCTAAGCCAAAGGAAATCAAAGAAGTTCCTATCGTTTTTGATGTCTTTCCTAATGAACTCCCCGGAATTCCTCCCGATCGTGAAGTAGAATTTAGAATCCATCTTATTCCCGGTACTGCTCCGATCGCCATAGCTCTGTATCGCTTAGAACCAACCGAGATGAAGGAGTTAAAGAAATAAATCGATGAGTTATTGGAGAAAGGCTTCATTCGACCAAGTTCGTCACCTTGGGGAGCACCAATTCTATTCGTCAAGAAGAAGGATTGTTCCATGAGAATGTGTATTGATTATCGTGCGTTAAACAAAGTCACAATAAAAAATCGTTATCCACTTCCTCGTATCGATGATCTTTTCGACCAACTTCAAGGTGCTAACTTCTTTTCAAAAATCGATCTTCGTTCCAGCAATCACCAACTTAAAGTCCAAACCGAAGACTGCTTTTCGAACAAGGTATGGACATTATGAGTTCACGGTTATGCCGTTTGGACTTACTAATGCTCCGGCCGCGTTCATGGACATGATGAACCGAATTTGTAAGCCCTACTTGGATAAATTTGTTATCGTATTCATCGACGATATACTTATTCATTCTAAGTCCAAGGCCGATCATGAAATTCATCTTCGAACGTTGCTTGAAATTCTTAGAACCGAGAAGTTATACGCTAAGTTCTCAAAATGCGAGTTTTGGTTGCACGAGGTGCAATTTCTTGGTCACATCATCAATGTCAACGGTATTCAAGTGGACCCCGCTAAGATTGAAGCTATCTCTAAGTGGGAGGTTCCTAAGTCGCCAACCGGGATCCAAAGTTTCTTAGGTTTGGCCGGCTATTATCGTAGATTCATCGAGAACTTTTCTCGTATCGCCGTTCTTCTAAATTCTTTAACTCGTAAGAACATCAAGTATGAATGGGGAACGAAGCAACAAGAGGCGTTCGATGTACTTAAACAAAAGTTCACTCAAGCACCTATTTTGGCTTTTCCAGAAGGTACTGAGGATTTTGTAGTCTTTAGTGATGCATCTCACTCGGGTTTGGGATGCGTACTAAGCAAGGCAAGAAGGTAATCGCCTACGCCTCTCGTCAACTCAAAGTACACGAAAAGAACTACACGACTCATGATCTAGAGTTAGGCGCCATAATCTTTGCACTTATGATATGGAGGCACTATCTCTATGAAGTAAGATTCACCGTGTACACTGATCATAAGAGCTTGAAACATATTTTAGATCAAAAAGAGCTGAATATGTGCCAACGGCAATGGATGGAAACGCTCAATGATTACGATTGTGAGATTGTTTACCATGAAGGTAAATCCAACGTTGTGGCTGATGCCCTATTTCGTAAAGAACACGAGAAACCAAAAAGAGTTCGAGCATTACGTCTAGAGCTTCAAATTGATCTTTTCAAACAAATCAAATCCGCTCAAACGCAAGCGATCAATGAAAATCAAATCTCCGACGAAAAACGTAATGGCACCATTGACTCGTTAGTCAAAGGTGATGATGTTATCCTTAGATTCGGTAATAGGATTTGGGTACCAATCGTTGGAGGGTTGCATGAGAAATTTTTGAACGAAGCTCATAAGTCGAAATACATGATGCATCCCGGAAGTGGTAAGATGTACCACAATCTAAAGGCGAACTATTGGTAGAACGGAATGAAAAGGGATGTCTCTTCGCATGTTGCGAAATGCTTAACTTGTTTAAAAGTCAAGGCTGAACACCAAAAGCCTTCGGGATTGCTTCAGCAACCCGAACTTCCCGTTTGGAAGTGGGAGTTAATCACTATGGATTTTATTACTAAACTCCTGAGAACGACTCGACAACATAATACAATATGGGCAATTGTGGATCGTTTAATGAAGTCCGCACATTTCATACCCATTAATGAGTCGTACTCATTGGATAGACTAGCACGTACTTATGTGAACAACATCGTTGCTTTGCATGGAGTACCGCTGTCTATAATATCTGATCGAGACAGTCGTTTTACGTCTTATTTCTGGAAAAGCTTCCAACAAGCTCTTGGTACGAAACTTAACCTTAGCACTGCCTATCATCCACAAACTTATGGACAAAGCGAAAGGACTATTTAAACATTGGAAGATATGCTCTGTGCTTGTGTGATAGACTTAGGTGGAAGTTGGAACGACCACTTGCCCCTAATGGAATTTTCGTACAATAATAGTTATCACGCAAGTATTCAAACCGCACTATTCGAGGCGTTGTATGGAAGAATGTGTAGAACGCCTGTATGTTGGTCTGAAACCAGAGACAATCAATTATCTGGACCCGAGATTGTCCAAGAAACCACCGATAAGATTCACCAAATACGAGAACGACTTAAGACGGCACGTGATCGCCAAAAGAGTTACGTCGATGTTCGTCGTAAGCCATTAGAGTTTAATGTCGGTGACAAAGAGTTATTGAAAGTTTCGCCTTGGAAAGGCGTTGTTCACTTCGGTAAGAAAGGAAAGTTAAGTCCTCGATTCGTTGGACCTTTTGAGGCACTCGAACGAATCGGAAATGTTGCATACCGTTTGCGACTGCCCGAGGAAATGCAAGGAATACATGATGTATTCCATGTTGCAAATCTGCGAAAGTGTTTGACCAACGAATCTTTGGCTATGCCATTAAAGACGTAGAAATAAACGAGAACTTAAAATTTATAGAACATCCAATACAAATTGAAGGTTCGAAAACAAAGAAATTAAAAAGAAGAACCTTGAAAATAGTGAAAGTAAAATGGGACTCGCGTAGAGGGCCCGAATATACTTGGGAACTCGAAACGGAAATGAAAAGAAAATACCCACACTTATTCGAGTAAAAGCAATCTAGAGGACGAGATTTGTTTCAAGGTGGGGAGGATGTAACACCGTGAAAATTTCGAGTTCAAAATGTCAACTTTCCAAATTCTAGGGACTAAAATTGCCAAAATCCAAACTCGAGGGTTAAAAATAAAAATTTTGTTTTCTTGACCCATCTTGCTACGCTATGGATCAAAAGAGACTCCCATCGCGTACCACGGTGGCACTATGTGCTGCCACGCGTCACCATGTGGCAACACTGCTGCCACGTGGAGCGGCGCTTGCTACGTGTCAACACGTGGCAGTTCTACGCTGTGAGTCAGCAGACCTATATCGCGGTACGCGATGGGTCTGCTCAGGGAGCCATCGCGTACCGCGATGGGATCCAAATTGAGCTCTATAAATAGCAGGTCCGGGTTCGTGCAAAACCTGCTCTCAACTCTCTCTCTAACCTCTCACTAGAATTCCGAGTTCATATTAACGATTTGCCTCGATAAGCGTGCCCAGATCCCTCGTTTGTGTATCATCGTTTCCTCGAAGTGCGTGCCACCCTCCACCCACATACCAAGAAGGTGTTTGTTGTAATGATGATGAATCTCGTAAAGCGTGACGACGAGTGTTGAAGTTTGGCGTTATCGTTTGACGATCAAGAAGTAAAGCGGCGTTGGAGTGTTGCACCAGTCCCTAGGGTTTCTATACGCCACTAAGGTTAGGCGTAATAATGAATTCAATATAATTCAATATTATATTCAAGGCTTAAGCCTTAAGTCGAGGTTATACTCGATACCTCGATAAAAGAAAAGAAAACATAACAAAGAAATGAATGAATGAATGAATATTGAATATTGTGATTACATATATATGTGTGTAAGTATATATGTATATATTCTTTGTTATGAAAATATTATTTAATGAATAAAGAGTATTCTTAAATAATAAAAGAAAATGATTACGTTTCTTGGAAAAGAAGAAACGTCGGGTTTCTATATAAACTAAAGGTTTATAATTTAGTTTTAAACTAAGGTTTTCAAGTAAAAGAAAATGAACTAAAGGTTCATCGAGGTTGAGATATAAGACTAAAGGTCTAAAGCCGGGTCGTGTATCCGACTAACAAATGTTTATACTCGTACTATTAGTGCGAGATAAAGAAGGGAAAGACCCTTGGACGGTGAGTGAAGCCGATCCTAAAGAGATAAGGTGAATACTCCCCCAAAATTTTAAACTTGTTTTCAAATGAGTCAAACTTGTTATATGAAATTGTTTATAAGGAACTATGTTTTCCTAAAACCGTTATAACTATGGGTATGAACCTAGCCCTCAGGGTGTGGTATACGTATGTTTGGATCCTTACATAGGTGGTACTATGCAATGAATGGGCACATCTCACCACCCTTGGTCGTAGGACGCTCTCCTGCAGGGTGTACGACCTTATGTGTATATTTACGGGTACTTAACTAAGTCGAACGCTGCGATGTTTGCTGAGGTGACCTAGAGTAGAGGCTCTAGTTTATAATGTGTTATTTAAATTTTTTATTCCTAAGCCACGTTGGGCAGAGGCAGGCGTAGTCACGAGGGGTAATAAAGTAGAAGAAAATATTTTTGCGTCAGCGTGTTCACCAGCATTCGTTGCTGACGTATTTTCTTACATTTTGCAGGTGAACAAGTTTAGCGCTTGGAGTATCGAAGTGCTACTTATATAAATCCGATGGCTCAGATTTCTTTTGTAAACTTAACTTAATATGGTGGTTTGTAATTATAAACAATTAAATGTTTTGTGAACTCAAACGGGTATATTATAATCCCGTCTTTTGAATATATAAATATTATATTTCGATCCTTAAAGTTTTCTAAGTCTTCCGCAAACTAACACAACTCTGATTTATTTACAAATATGGTACCAACTATTGGATCACACTCCTAGGCCTAAGATGGGGGGTGTGACACCACCATACTCATAACCACCCCTCTATTATCCACAAATAGTATCATGTTCGCTTTAATAGAGTTCACATCTGCACATTAGTGGAATCATGGTATACCACCAATTGCTTATTCGACTCCCCCTCAGCTGCAACATTCCTAGATGATGAAGCACCACCACCTGGTTTCTGATCAAACCTCTAGCTTCAGGATCATTGTCGTCATCATTACCTTTTAACTTCATAAACATATCATCCTTACATGTCAGTTGAAGGATAAGTTCATCATGTTTATCCAATCTCCCCCCTGAGTAGTAACTAGGGCTTTTAACTCATGATTCTCCTTCTAAATTTTCTGCAAATGTCTCACCATCTCCCGTTGATCTACCCGCATATGCTCTTGAAATTTCTTGTTGACAACCACCTGATTCTCTTGCAGATGTATCAAAATTCATCAGCTGTAACATTTGTTGCTGAACTGGCAAAGTATAGAAAGACAAATGAACAAGCTGCATTGGACCAACAGGTATGTTGAATGACATAAATGAAAAGTCTGGCCTTGCATCTGTTGTACAGGAACTGCATGACTAGTTGTAGAAAAGACATGTTGAGGAGACAACATCGGAGATAACACCGATAGAGACGTGGATCAGTCAGCGCCGTTGTCATAAGAGTTACCACCGGTGTACTTGAGGGAGTAGTAATCACCGGTGTTGGTGGAGTAGATACATTAACAAGAGCAGACACCACAACCCTTGGAACACGTGGTTGTGGCTCATATATCTCAACACCTGAACTTCTCCTGGTTCTCTTATTCTCAGGCTTGTCAGTAGCAATAGCCTTACGCTTTTCTTTTCGTTTACGTGCTGCATCAACAGCTCCTTGATCACCATCACCTCCCGGACCACCATCACCACCATCTTTGCTCCCACCTTCACCATCTTCACGTTCGGAATCCGAATCATCATGGATCCAACGATCACCATGTGGAGCTACATAATCAACACGATCCACATTGCCAATCAACCTCTTGAACCTCGACTTATTCTAAGAAGTCTGACCCTGATAAACTCTAATTCTCCTCATTGAATCTTCAATCATATGTTCCAATACTATACGATCAGCTCGAATCGTCGGGTCTTTGACTAAATCGGGCTTCAAGTGGTCTATAATCATATGGAGGAACCTCTGATACATTTGAAACCTGCTCTTGCACCGTGTCATTAAATCTTAAGACAATCCGAATCACATCCACATCGATAACAACCTTCTTCTCTTGCACCTCCGCCTCACTGTGATTCTCACTGGTTACGTACTTAGTTGTATCCCAAAACGGTCTAATAATACTATAATACACGGGGTACATCAGCCGATATAGCATAATGAATCCTTGAACACTTGAGAAATGATATAACACTTCCGAACATGGCAGTGCTGAAAAAATCATCTACCAAGAAAGCACATATATTGTGTTTCTTATCTGATACAAGCTGAGCCACTTCTTCTTCTTCTTCTTCTTCCTCGGGATTATTAGCATGTTGTACCACCTGTTATGCTAGTTTCACTTGAACTTCTTGAGCAACACGTTGTTCTTGTTGACTCTTAGGAACATCAGCCTGTAGATTATTAGCCATTTCTACAAAAACGAATACATTAGCACTTGAATCATACTTTAAAATGACAATATTTCTCTCATTCGTTATACATTAAAGTGTAACGAATAAAAAACAATCCAAATTCTTTAAGAATCATTAACGAATTAGCACACTCATTAGTACCTTATAATGAATAGACACATTCGTTAAAATAATGCACATTCGTTATGAAAGGCATACACTCATTAGTTAAAACAATCAACGAATGAGGTCATCTGTTAGTCATAACAACGGATGTAATCATTCGTCATTCATAGTGAATGAATGGAACTCATTCTTTACTAGAATACGAATGAATTTAACGAATGCAATATGTTGACTACAGAAGTCAAAGCCAAAATTAAAATGAACAAAGAAAGACAAAACATACATTTCAAGTTCTGAAATTACTCAATACTTGACCATTTACATTAAAACTTGTTTAGATGTGATCGATGAACCATCGATAAGAAGCCTAGAACTAATTAAGTTTTAATAACATTTTAAGTATCCAATTTGAACATTTTAGGTTCGCTAACCAATTTCGGTTGAAATAACCTAAATCTGAACCAAAATCCAAGTTGAAACCTTCATTCTGGTCGTCTATACCTTATGAATACTTGGGGATGATCAAACAATCAAAAATCAAACTTAATAGATATGAAAAAATTTGGCAAGGGTTTGGCTTGTTTTTGGGTTATTCAAGATCAAACAGTGTTGACGAATGAATTTCCATTCGTTGATTAGGGTTTATATACTCAGTACACGTTTGCACGTTTCCCAAAAGAAAGAATGACACATTCGTGAAACTTAAAATAATGAATGAAATTTTATTCGTTAAAAATTGAACGAATAACACTCCATTCGTTAAAAAAACTGAACGAATGACTCTTCATGTTAACAATTTAATGAATAATCCTTCATTTATTAGTTGTGAGAGGAAGTGAATGTGAATGTATAACGAATGTAACACATTCATCACGTTAGTTATATGTATTTAGCGAATGAACACTCATTCGTTACACTGTAGTAACGATTGAACCAGTTACTTATCGAATGAGGTTTTACCATGTAAAACCCTTTAATTTAACCATCAAAACCAACTTTTTGATGCCATTTTCATAAATATTACCTTAAAATTTACTTCATTTATTTACTTCAAGAAAATTACTTAACGCACTTACATTAACTTGTTAACTTAAAGTTATTAATTTAAATGTGGGTAAAATCTTTTTTTTTTCAAATTTTAAATTCTCATAGCTCGGTAATCGAAAATAAAGCAAAAGTTAAAATCTTTTTGGATTTTTTAAAATTTTTATCAAAACAAACTATTTTTTTTTTGATATTTTTTACATATTCATACCAAACTAAACAAAAACTAAATTTAAAATACTAAATTAGTATATATTTTTGTGAATTCGAACAGGGAATTATATTGACCAAGAATTCGATCCATCTCTGTTTTATATTTCGGTTTTATTATGACTGATGTTAAGTCAGTCATTAGTATTGTTGTCCACTTAAGACTCACAATAAATATTTCAGAAATTTCCATGATATGCTTTAAGTTTCAAATAGGGCATAAAATATCAGAAACTATCAGCCTTTAATCTCGATTTAGGCCTTTTTTTATTTTTACCATGTCAACCCAACTTGAATTAAACCTTAGAATCAGTGGATCAAAATACTTTGAACTTCAAATTTTTACAATAACAAGCTAGCAAATAATCCCCACTACAAGATATACCCCCATTATCAAGCAATACCCCGAGTTCCTTTCCCATGGATGAGTATGCATCATTTCATCTGTATGGCTTAAATACATTGTGTCCCTTGTGGTCCGTTTCTTAATGGTAATAAGATGCGAGAAAGGGGACAATGCATGACTCACAACGTGGTTTGATCAAGTCAGTAGTGAATTTATACAATGAAGTACATATGTGATCATGTTTAATGACTTATAATGGCAGATCGCGGGTTTCGCCTTTTGAAATTTAAATTTGTGAATACCAAGATGAGAAACCGCATAAAGACCCCATGGAGTCCTGAACTATTGAAGCAACTCATCAATACAGGATTTATGGCCATAAGACCATACATTGTTGAAGTGTTAACCATTAGCTAGGAGCATTAAACATTTTTAATTTGTAACAATTTTTTATGATCAAACTGATTTAAGGTTTGAGTATGACAGACTATTACATTTCTGCCTTTATTACCAAGACTTTACAAGAGACTAACACCTCTTTCAGTTTTGTAATTCTTATATTTATATCACATACTCTTCCTTACTCGTTTGTTTAAGACCTACCAATGCACTAATACAATTAAGCATACAATCTTTTTCATCTATTTCTTACTGGATATATGATATAAATGATCAATGTACTATCATTTTCCCTTTTTTGCTTCAAAAACTCATTTTGAGGAGTATTTTTAATGTTTTTGTCCTTTCAAAATATATGAATGTTTTTGGATTTTATTTATACAAACAGAAATCACAATATTTTTGTATTTTCCTTATTTCTCCCCCCTAAAAACAAAAACATAAAGAAAGAAAATAAAAAAAAACTATACAAAAGAAAAATGATTAGCCGAGCAATAGAATTTCTTTTAAACTCTTTAAACTATTTAAGCCAAACAAATAATTAAATCTCGTTTTGTCAAATACTTTGGTAAAAAGGTCAGTTTTCTAAAAATCCGTGTGAATCTTTAAAACATTGATTAGTTTCTTTTCAAAATAACCACGGAAAAAATTGATATCTTATTTCAATATGTTTCGTTTTTTAGTGGTGAACCAAGTTTTTAGTAATACCTATCGCAACAGTATTATCAATAAATATGGAAGTAGTAAGAAACTTCAAACCGTAATCCTGCATATGTTGCTGGATCGACAAAACCTGTGAACAGCAACTCGAGATTGCCACATATTCGGCTTTGGTGGTTGAAGTGGAGACCATTGTTTTCTTCTTACACTGCCAGGAAACAAGCAGTTTCCTAGAAATTGACATCCTGCTGTGATAGACTTGAAGTTGATCTTGCACTTTCCGTAGTTTGAATTTGTATAAACTAGTAAGATCGAACCTATTATTTTTAGGATACCATAATTCGATGTCAGGATTACCCCTCAAATAGTGGAAAATACGCTTAACAGCCACCAGATGAGTCGCTCGGGGACTCGGTTGATACCTGGCACATAAAAAAATAGCAAACATGATATCTAACAAAATGTAGTTAAATACATAAGAGAACCAATCATAGCTTGATAAAGGGTTGAATCAACGGATTCCTCCAATTCGTCCGGTGACAAATTGTGACCCACAGAAAGAGGCGTCGAGGGGACTTTTTAGGTAGTTATCTTGAATTGGCTCAAGACATCATTCACATATTTTGCCTGATGTATAAAAGTACCCAAATAAGACTAGTGAACCTGCTACCCCAAGAAAAAGATTCATCTCTCCTTTCGAACTCATCTCAAACTTGGTCTAGATTGTCTTCTCGAAGTCCTTACACAACTTTTTGTTTGTCGAGCCAAAAATGATATCATCCACATAGATCTGGACTAGAAGGAGATCAACTTCCACAATTTTGTAAAAGAGAGTACAATTCACAGTCCCTTATTTGAAGGTACTATCGATCAAATGGTCAGCCAACGTGCTGCACCAAGCTCTTGGGGCTTGGTGAAGACCATATAGAGCCTTGTTTAACATGCTCGGGATACTCCGGATCTTCAAAACACATAGGCTACTTTACATGCACCTCCTCATGAATTTCCCTATTTAAGAACACACTTTTAATGTCCATTTGATAGACCTTAAAGTTCTTCAAAACCTGACGTCGCGTACGAACCCCCTCATGTACATCACCAATAATGTTATCATGAAGATGATAATAATGAATCCTAAGTGTCAGATTCTCAGGAACTTCAACATTGTCTTGCATGTTGGTGGCGTTTTCTTCAGACAATTGATCATTCAAAGATTAGGAAGATTCTTCAACTTTAATCTTAGGAGTATCATGAGATTCAGCAATTGGGGCGGAGGAAGAATCTTCAAAGTCGACATCATTAGAAGATATAAAAACGTCATCGGATGTTTCGGGTTGATTAGATGCAATAGGATATTCATGAATAGATGAACTCGGCTTACGTAAGATTTTTTCTTCAAGATAAGCAGATATCCTATCTTCCTATTCAACATCAATTGAGGGAGTGAAAGAACTAAACAAACTTTCATAATCGAACATCCAATCATGTCTCTTTCCGGAAGGTGGTGTGGTGTACCTTTGACAATAAACATGGTACCACTCTTCAACACACCAATAAGAGAAATTAAATACTCTTCTATGAGGAGAAGCATACCCAAGAAAGAATTCTTAATCGATTTCTCTTCAAATTTACCCGCATCTTTCTTCAACATTGTGAATGACACCCAAAAGGCTCGATAAACTGAAGGTTCGGCTTACGGTTATTTAGAAACTCATAGCTTGTTTACTTGAGCTTCTTAATCGTGATTACTTTATTCAATGTATAACATGTGGTATTCACAGCTTCATTAAAAAATTGAACGAGAAGCTTAGAATTCGCCAACATAGTTGTAGTCGCCTCAATTAAAGTCTAATTCTTCCTTTCAGAAACACCGTTCTATTATGGTACATACGGGTAGGGGTGTCCAAAATACCCGAACCCGAATAAGCTAATTCGGGTCGGGTTAATAGGGTCTAAAAGTATTAATCGGGTTATTCGGGTTAACCCGAATAACCCGAATTATTAATAGGGTCGGGTTTCGGGTTCATTTTTGTAAAAAAGTCGGGTTTCGGGTTAACCCGAATAACCTGATTAGTGGTGATACTTAACTTTAAATACAATGATGAAAAGATGAAATAAGCACTATTAAGGCAATATTGAAAGCTTTATAAAGAAGTTAATTATTCTGATTGTTCATGAAACATTCGATGAAAAGTTTATTTATGTTGTGCTCATTTAATTAAACAAATGAACATGAACACATGTTCACTCGTTCATCTATGTTCGTGAACGTTCATTTATGATCATTCATTTAAGTTTGTTTACGTTCATTCGTGTTTGTTTACATATTAATAGAAAATTATTAAACGTTATTTGCATTTAGAAATTATATCACCCTAATATGTTTTATATTTGTTTCTTCTTGTTTATTTAAATGTGTTCATTTATGTTCGTTTATGTATGCTTGTGTTCGTTAATGTATGTACATATATGTCATTCATGTTTGTTTATCTTTGTTTAAATATTTTCGTTTATGTTCGTGAATTTTTCGTTTAGATTTAAAAAAACGACCATGTTTAGTTTTTAACTAACGAACATTAACACAAATATTTGTTCGATTAAGTGTTCGTTAAAAGTTAAATGAACGAACACGGACATGCATTTGTTCATGTCCGTTTGGTTCGTTTACAGGCCTGTGTATGTTATTATAATATAATTATTTGTAAAAGAAATTAAAAGGTGAGTGGAATAAGAAATTTTGCAACTTACAAGTTACAAACACAAATAATAGCTTAAAATTGTAAAGTAACATGGTTAACCTGATTAACCCGACTAACCCGACCCGACTAACCCGAAACCCGAATAAACCAAACCCGACTAACCCGAACCTTAATAGGGTCGGGTTGCGGGTTAGATATTTTTTAAGGGAAACCCGACTAACCCGACCCGATTAACCCGAAACCCGATCGGGTTGACCCGATTAACACCCCTACATACAGGGCACAGTATTTATGATGAATACCCCATTGCGGACAGAAAAATTCCATCATGTTATTCTTGAATTCCGTACCATTATCACTTTGGATCCGTCTCACTTTCAGTTTTAAAGTGATTCGATCTTGGTGATTATATTCTGCACGAGAACTGGTGTTTGATCCTTTGTGCTCATAAATACTACCATGATAATTGAGAATAGTCGTCGATAACGACTAATCAATAAAGATCTCAGCAATAATCGCTCTATTCACAGGGCCGAACAAATCCATGTGAAGGCGTTCTAGAGGGGTTTCGATAGAGTTAATCATCTTCGATGGATGTGACTTCTTCTTCAATTTTCCCTTTTGGCACGCAACCGAGTGATCAGTCATCTTGAAGTTTTTCAATCCAACACCATCCATCAAATCACTTGTAGTCAAATGATTCATTCATCTTTCGAATGTGGAAATGACCTATGCGTTTGTGCCATAAAATCGTATCTTTCTCTGTCGCTTTAGAGCTAAAACACGATGCTATCGAAGAAGTTTCCTTTGATGCCATGTCAAGCACATAAATATCATTTGATCGAGGTGATCACATGACAACCATATACTCAGGAATAACAAACCCTGGTTGGAGAATAACACACTTCTTATTAGTGAACAAAGTTGTAAACTTTTTATCATAAATCTGTGAAACACTCAACAGATTATGATCAACTTTGTCACAATAATTAACTTTCTCGAATGTAATACGACCATTCAAAACTTCTCCCTCCTATGTAATCAAACCTCCTTGATTATCCAAAAACGCCATGTAACCCTCGTGAGTATCTTTAACATTTGAAAGGAGATTAAGATCGCCGATAATATGCCAAGAACATCAACTATCCATGATGCATTTGCCCCTTGAAATAGTCTTGGACGAACTCTGCACAATAAGAAAGTGATTATTACAGAAAGGCAACCCATGCCTCAGCCTTGGGCTTATCCTTTGTTTCCTTTAGGTATAATATAATCTAAGGTTATCTCGTTGGATGAACACCAATAGGAACCTTGATTTCACTTGAATTCTGTTTCATGTTCTACTGTGTAATTGATGAACTCGATTATAGGTCTAAGGTACTTCAGACTTTCGTTTAAGATATTCATCACGAATTACACATGTGTTCTCATTCTTTCAAAGAGGTTTAACAAGTTCAACCTTTTTGTTAGATACTTTAGTCTCTTGAAAATTAACCCTCACTATCTTCCAAGGGTTAACTTCATTATACATAATGTGAGTATCATCAACCTTGACTTGAGTAGGCTGTCTTTTTAATATGCTTTTTAATCATAGGAACTTGTTCCTTTGATTTTCCATTAAGCTTTACCCTAGACTCACACTTTTTGGCAACATGGCCACGTTCACCACATGAGAAACAAGTTCTCATATCAACAAAAGCTTTTGGTGAATCAGTATATAAGTGTAACTCATCAGGTTGAAAAGATACAACCTTTACATTAGAAATTTCTAATTTGTTTGCATATTTATTTTTGTAAAAATCAAGGTTAGAACAATTTGAAAAACTTTTAAGTGTATCTAATCCAGATGATTTCACAAACTTAATCGGTTTTAGGAAATTTGGTCTTTCTTTTACTTGAGAATTATTAAGTACTTTTGACATCTCAAAAGGCTTTTTCAATCTCAGTCAACCTCGATGTCTCATTTTGAAACACACTCTCAATTAGTTCAGGTTTAATCAAACTTAAAGGGATATCTCTTTCATCAAATACTTAATTTACCCCCTTTAGTGTCTAAACCTGACCATTTTTCACTTTATCACATTTAATCGGATTAATGAATTTCATTAAATCTGCATCAGAAATAACATGCTTTTCTGATGCTACTTTACACTCAGAATCATATGGTTCGCAAAGAATATGATAATCAACATGTATATTCTTATCTTTGTGAACCACATGAGTTTCAAACACATCTCCAATCAATACTCCATGGTCAGTTTCAGCAAGAACCACATTACTTTGAATATGAGGTTTTGGAGTTGTCTTTGGTTCTAACTTCATGAATAACCTAATCCGCACTAACAGATGGATCAATAATCAAAGGACGATTAATATCCTCTACATTTTCGGTGTGTGAGATACCAGTATAATCATTATGAAATGGAGGAAGAATAACATAACCTAAACAAGCTTTACCAAATTACTGATGAGTATTATTGACTTCAATTATTTCATTCAACAGAAAATATGAATTTTTAAACTTTCCTAATTTATTTTTTAACTCCATCACCTCATTTTCAGTTTTGGTGATTTTAGTTCTTAGTTTTAAAAGTTCTCAAAATTATCCATCAATGATGGTTTGTTTGACTGAAATCTTATGTAAGGCCCCGAACCCGGTGACCCTACTTTAGCGTCGGATTTACTCATAAACACAGTTCTTCAAATAAGAGTTTATTAAAACTTTTCGCGGAATATAAAACATCAATCATTTGTTACCAAACATTAAATCTTTTCTTTGATACCATAACACAAAACTTTATATTTAAAACATCTTTACTTCTTTCTTCAGATGCCAGCCGTTCAATCCATGCCGTGTGTCATCCTCATGCTAACTCTATAATCAGCTCACCTGCGTGCATACTAAAAGTCAGCTACGCTGAGTGAGTTCTAGTTAATCATACAATATCATGCAATACCTTCTTACATACATACGTACTTAACCTCATAACTTTCTTTCATACACACATAAGTACTCATACCATCATTCTTACTTACATACTTTCTTTCTTACTTACATACTTTCTTTCTTACTTACATACTTTCTTTACATTCATAATCATACGTTTTAAAGAGCCTTTCGCCCTATAACCTCACAGATATTATAAGGGTCTGGTCCCTAGTTTTCGAATATTAGAAGGGTTCGATTCCCTAACATCACAGATATTATAAGGGTCTGGTCCCTATCATCACAGATATTATAAGGGTCTGGTCCCTAACATCACAGATATTATAAGGGTCTGGTCCCTATCATCACAGATATTATAAGGGTCTGGTCCCTAACATCACATATATTATAAGGGTCTGGTCCCTATCATCACAGATATTATAAGGGTCTGGTCCCTAACATCACAGATATTATAAGGGTCTGGTCCCTAACATCACAGATATTATAAGGGTCTGGTCCCTATCATCACAGATATTATAAGGGTCTGGTCCCTAACATCACAGATATTATAAGGGTCTGGTCCCTATCATCACAGATATTATAAGGGTCTGGTCCCTAACATCACAGATATTATAAGGGTCTGGTCCCTAACATCACAGATATTATAAGGGTCTGGTCCCTAACATCACAGATATTATAAGGGTCTGGTCCCTTGGTTTTCGAATATTAGTAGGGTTCGATTCCCTCTTCATTACCATACAACCATACATCCTACCTCGAGTATTATTAGGGCTCGGTACCCTTTTCGTGACTATACAACCATACAACCGTCATTTCCTTCTTTTATTAACTTTATTACGTTCATATACATAAACATACATATCATACTTACCATATTTATAACGTTACAACCTGACAGTACGTACAATATCCGAAGATCGTTCACGTACCATCAAGCAATCATTCATACATATCACACATATCACATACCATTCGTGTACCTATACACACATACTTACATTATAACATAAGAACACTCTAGGCATTCTTTACCTCATTCATTAACAACCATACCCCTTGTCGTTACGTGCAATATCCGAAGATCGTTCACGCCCCGACAAGTATTCATTTGAACATTCATACATCTACGATATATAATATTCGTACCTTTATTTTTAACCTGACAGTACGCGCAATATCCGAAGATCGTTCGCGTACCGACAAACAATCATTCATATCTATCACACATTTCACATATGACATACACTTATCACTTAGGATAAATGTATTAACAACACATCGAGTATGCACACAGCCCCGAAAACATAACAAGGAATGGGGCTAGAAACTCACCTGAATACTGCTTCTTTTTCTGAGAGCTGTAAATCCCTTCTTTAACTGAGCTCGGCTAACTGTACAAGTTACACGTATCAATACTCGCCTGACCTAATCTGGTGGCCTAGTATTAGCTTACTTTAACTTATCGCTTTATAATTTATTTTCTAATCAAACTTGGCTTTAGGCGAAGTTAACCCTTCGGGCGAACTTAGCTTCAGGCGAAGTTAAACCTTAGGCGAACTTGGCTTCAGGCGAAGTTAAACCTTAGGCGAACTTGGCTTCAGGCGAAGTTAAACCTCAGGCGAACTTGGCTTCAGGCGAAGTTAAACCTCAGGCGAACTTGGCTTTTAGGCGAAGTTAAACCTCAGGCGAACTTGGCTTCAGGCGAAGTTAAACCTTAGGCGAACTTGGCTTCAGGCGAAGTTAAACCTTAGGCGAACTTGGCTTTTAGGCGAAGTTACCATTTAGGCGAAGTTGCCATCAGGCGAACTTGGCTTCAGGCGAACTTATCAGGCGAACTTGGCTTGCAGGCGAAGTTCATCAGGCGAACTTAGCTTGCAGGCGAAGTTCATCGCTTGAAGGCGAAGTTGCCCAGATGAAGGCGAAGTTGTCGCGCTGCAGATCTGTTTGCCCATAACTCATTCGTTTCTTAGCCAAATAACTCGATTTTGGTACCCACGGAATCGTATGATCGGCGCCTACAAACCCTAACCATCAAATCGGCCTAAAATCGACGTTTTAGAGGTCCGATTTGGGCAGTTTGGGTTCGGGTCCGGTTTAACCCATCCAATCCTAACCATTTTCAGTAATATTAGCTTTGTTGGATATGTTCTTACCTTACCAACGCAGATCTATCAACAAAACCTCGGGTCTCGGCTCCGAATCTTGATCGGTTAGAATGTGTGTGTTTTGAGGGTGTAAGGAGTGTGTGTTAGGGAGTTTGGTGAGAAAATGAGATATTTTGGGATTTTGGGGGTATTTATATCCCTGAAATCCCATTCTCATTTAACCTATCTCAATTAACCCAAGTCCATAACCCACTTCCATTACCCGACATTAGCCCGACCCATACCAACTCCTATTCTTTTATTTATTCCCTGATAACCCGAGTAAACTTCCCATCTATTAATAAGTAATGTAATTAATATTACCTTTGAAATTTCGGGATGTTACATCTTAGCTTTCAAGTCATGATTACTAATCGACAAGGCTTCAGTTTTATCTTTTGATTTATGGTCAATTTCAACTATACTATCAATAGTTATCACGAATAATACTGATATCATAAACAAGTTTATCATTTTGGTGATGAAGTGAATCAAGTTTTTACTTGTATTCACCCAATGGCAACAATATATTTCATCAACACTAGATGAAATATCTGTGACTCAACAGATACATAGTTAGAAGAGTTAGAACTAACCTCTTCTATCTTGGCCATGGAAGCAAAGTTTTCTTGCACATCAACAGTTGAATCATCTGATTTTGTCTTTGAATCATCACTCTCATCAATAAGATTATCATCCTTAGCATCCTCAAATTGCTCCACTTGTTCAATCATAGCCTGATTTTCTTGATTGCTTTCAACAAATACATTACCCAACATTCTTTGGGACCAATCAATGCCATATTGAGTTATCAATGCTTGTGAACCTCCAGGTTTAGCAGACTCAGCACCTTTAGGTTTCTCATTTGACTTATTGTTGTTTTCCCTGTTATTGTTGTTGAATTTTCTATATTGAGTCCTTGGTGAAGAAGTATACTCAGTTTTGGTCTTGTCACATTCCTTTGAAAAGTGACCAAACTCTTGGTAGTTATAGCATTTGACTTTCAGCTTGTCAAAGCCAATTCTCTTGCTCATTGTTGGCAAGTCTTCACTATTTATTTGCATGAAATTCTTTATCTTTCTCACGATTATTGCCGTTTTCCAATTAAGGACCATTAACTCAAGATCATCAGTGTCAACCTAATCATAATCTTCATCATTCATGTCACAACTGGCAACTTGTCCACCAACTAGCTGTTCATATGAAGATATGAATTCTCCCATGAATGCTAAGTGCACTCAGCTTCTGTCATGTTTACATTACGATGTGGTGTAACATGTGGAACCGAACCACCAGATGAACCTGGAAATACATTAGGTTCGACAGAAGTTATTTGAGGAATGCTTTGAGTCATCTGAGAGTATAAAAAAATGATTGGAGTAGATGTAGGTGCACTTTTATTAACAAGATTTAATCCTCTATATAAATTAGGGTCTTTATTACCATTGGATGACACTCGGCATTTTAATTCAAACTCCCATTCCTCTAACTTTTGTATAAACTCATTTGTAGTTAGTCCTTCAGTATTAAAATACTCGTTTTCTGTAAGGACCATCAGGTAGTTGAATAAAATGAAGGTAGAGAATTCTTCAGAGTATCAATGAAAACACTATTAGTTGGAAACATAGTGAAATTGTACATCTCAGCAGTTAGATGAGAAAATTTTATAGTAAGTTCACTAACAGTCTCTACATGAATTAAGTTAAAGTTTATGACTGATACTTTAACACTGACTTCTTGCTTTCCTTGGTATTTCCCAAACTTTTTGATTTTAATGCTTGATACATTTTAGAACAAATCTTAGTGTGACTAAACTGGTGAAAAATATTATTCGGTAATGCCATAGTCAAAGTGGAGTATGTTCTAGTCTCAATCTCATATTCTTTCTTCTCCTCGGGAGACATTTGAGAAAATAACTTCTCATTATTACCAAGTGTAACAGAATTCACGATCATCGGTAAATACTCCTGTTCCAAACTCTACATACAATCGGGATGGTCATGTCCTAAATGTGCTTTGAATCTTGGTTCCCATTTCGAAAAATCACACAACTTATTGAGTTTCAGGCATTTAGTATAAGACCCGATCTCAGAATCACCGGTCAAGAGTTGCTGCATGAGTGCGTTTTCAGATGCTAAAGTATAAAAATCAGCCATAATGTTAAATTTTTGAAAGTTCAAGGGTTAATACTGTAAAACTCAAAAACTTGAGCAACGAATGTGATACAGAAGTCACGAATGAGAGATTATTATAACGAATGAACATCACGAATGAGATATCAAATGATACTATTCAAACGTATGAACAATAACGAACGAAATAGTAACAAATGTGATGTTTTAGGTAACGATTGAGGAACAATAATCACGAATGTGAAAAGGACGAATGACAGCGAACAAACAAGTAGTTATGAAAAGTGTACGAATGAGTTGTACATGCGGTTATAATACCTTAATAGCTGTCTAACGAATGTATCTTGAAACTAACGAATGTGATCAAGAAATTAACGAATGAACATTCATCATGTTCATCATTTCCTGATTCAAACCAATCCCAAACCAATTTCAAACCACTATAATCCAATCCAAACACACTCAAACAAACACTAAATCACACAATCAACCACTCAATCAACTCGTAATCCAAATCCGAACCACAACAAACCAAATCGAACATCACAAACCACTCAAATCCAATCCAATTAAACCAAAATACACTTAACACGATGAACATTTTCCCATGTAAACTGATTTCATCAAATTCAACAAATCACGGATTAACAATACAACTAAAATTGTCTAGATGGGAATTGAATCATTTTGAACAATCCTAAATCCAAATCAAGTCCAATTATCATGATTTAGTACCTTAATTGATTAATTTTAACTTCAGACAATATGTATAACAATTCTGATACAATTAAACGCAATTAACAGTCAAGTTACTAATAAATATGATCGAAATTCAAGCCTATATAGTATTCAATCAGACACATGCTCTGATACCACTTGAAAGAACTTGATATGATCGATTACATTAACGGGTCTAGACATTTTATATGAATACTATTAGGTTTAGATGTGAATACGTTAAAAGTGTGTTAGAGTGTGTGGTGAGAGATTATTTTGGCAGAGTAACGAGATGGAAATGAATTAATGAAGAACCGTTAATTAAATTAAACATTAGATGTCTATATATAGGAGATGAGCTCATTCATTAGACATTCCCTAACGAACGAACCTCATTCGCTATCATACGTTAAGCATCATTTGTTAACATAACGAATGATCTCATACGTTACCCTCATTCGTTAACATCCCCTAACGAATGAGAATGAATAAACACACTGGGACTCATTTGTTATTGGCTACTCTTATAATGAGTCTTACATTAGCGAATGCACTTTACATAAATTACTAAAAGGACCATATACATTATTCTAATGTCAAAATACATTAAACAAATACCTAGACGTAAAATTATATTTCAACACTAGCGAGTTTCTAACCTCTAAAGCTTGTGTGTGGGAGAAATATTTGAAGGTAGCAACCATTTGGAATGGTCAAGAGGTCCTTTCAATTGGGTGGCCGACCTAAAGGTGATTGGATTACCGATTATGCTCCCGGAAGGCTAGGTATTTGATAAGATTGGGGAGTTATTTGGGTCACAAATATGTCCATAAGAGATTTCGTGGCAAGAAATAGATTATTCTTTTGGAGAGTGCTTCATTTTATTAAGATTGGGGTCACATTGAGGAAGAATTTGTCGTCAACTGGTAGGGGATGAAATATCTGGTCTGGTTGATCGAGAAGATGGAGATTTGGGTATCGAACTGCTATGTCTGGTCTTGTGAATCATTAGGTGGTGAGGAGGCTTCGGGTAACAGGGAGGTTGACTTGGAGGAATGGCAGCTTGTAGGTCTATAGCCGGCTAAAACGGAAGCGGGTGAGCCGAATGTTCAGGCGGGGGGGGGGGGGGGTGTTGCACGAGGATCGTGAAAGGCCTGTGGACAATTTGGTTGTTGTGCATGGGGGTAGAGATTCCAAGGACGTGAAAAATACAAATAGAGTTAAAACTGATCGCGATAGTTCTTTTGTGTCAAAGGAAGTTGGTCCTGGTAAGACAGGTAATGGGGTTGGATGGTGGCCTGAATATGGTTCGGGGGTTCACACCAGCTTCTAGGAAGAGGCCTAAAAAATCCATAAGTGTGGAGAGCCCACTAGACTCTAATATCAATGGTGTGAGGGACTTAGGGGAAGTCCCTAATTTAGACAACGAGGCAGATATGTCGACATCTGGGTCCTCGTATGATAATCTTATATATACGATAGCTTCAGATAGGATTGAGGAAGGGATGTTTGTGGATGAATATTTAGATTCTAGCGTGAACATGGTGGAAGGAGATGCAACCACACATATGGATTCAGAGGTGGAAGAAACAATTGTTGTGGGTTCTGATCTGGGGGAGGATTTACATGAGCATCGTGAACTTGTCAGATCTGTAATTCAATGTGAGGGTGTTTTAATTGATTCCTCATGAATTATTTATTGGTGAATTTTAAGGGGTTGCGTGAATCCAAAAAGTCCGATTGAATTCGTGGAATAAAGACTTGCAACAGGGTTCACTTTTTAGCTATCCAAGGGACAAACACGATTGGGTTTTCTTCGTTTAGAATTAACATGTTTTGGGGACATTCAATTTGCGAATTTAACTCGGTGGATGTGGTTGGTAGGTCCTTAGTTTGTGGGATCCAAGGTATTTTGCAGGAACATATTCGTTTAAATACCACATGTTTTTGGTCACAAGTGGGATTATTAAACCGTTAGGTTGTTGCGTGGGTAGTGTTAACATATGTGCTCCGAATGACCCCGCAGAGTGAAGGAATATATGGTATCAATTGTTCGAGGTTAGGAGATCATTTTCGGGCCTATGCGTGTCCATGGGGGATTTTAACGAGGTCCGATGTCCGGGGGGAGAGGAGAAATTCGTAGCGGCGAACACGACGAAGTTTAATGAATTTTTTTATAGGGAGGAACTTGTAGAGTTTAAAATGGGTGGGTGGGTGGGTGGGGGGGGGGGGGTTGGGTGGGAGTGGAGTGTTTATGTATATTTTCAATAAAGGCGACAAGTATAGTAAACTCGATCGTGTGTTGGTATGCAAAGATATTTTAGCCATGTGGCCATTTGCGTCCCATACTTTGTGGTCTAAGGAATGCCCGGACCATCGTCTGATATTATTGTCTTTCGTTGCCTCTAACTTTGGTTATATTCCTTTCCAGTTTTCTAACACTTGGCTCAAGTTGGAGGGTTTTGAGGATTTTGTTAAGGAGCTTTGTAGTCGTTTCGTGTTTGAGGGCCGAGTAGAAATGGTATTTTCCACTAAGCTTAGTTAGTTGAAATGTAAAATAAAAGAATGGGTGAATGAATATAAGAAGTAGAAGGTTGTGTTATATGCATTGAAAAAAGAATCTATCCATAATCTGGATTTGGTGGGGAGAGGAGGTCTCTCTCGAACTTAGAAATGGAGGTAAAGTTGGAATGTGTAGCCTTTGTGAACGGGGTGGATGAGTTGGAACAACGGGATCTTAAGAAAAAGTCGAGGGTACATGATATGGTCCAAAATATACATACTATTATATAAATATTTCTTACATTTTTAAGTGCTTTGAGCTAGGTTTTTATTGAATATTATTCTTAGTTGACTCATATATAAATTTTGAATGTTTAATGAATAAACGAGCTGAAACAAAGTAATTTTGCCAAGCTGTAATCAATGACTGAATATTCGAGTGGATATCCATATATATTTTATGATTGATATCTTTTTTTTATTACAATCCACGTAAATTACTCTCTATAAGTTTGTAAGAGAATTATTTTTATTCACATACAATAATTTCATTTAAACATAATACATATATAATATATGAATTAATTTATGATTCTAATGCAGGTGAAGAAAAGGAAAAGCATTTGTGACTTAACTCCAAACCAAACATGGACTGTGGAATTAATTTGCATTGACTAACCTCTTGTGCTTCATAATGGAATTAAATTGAGATATTATATTGTCACAGCTCAGTTGTAATATTAAAACGCTAATCACCACATATGGCAGTGACTATGTGGGGACCGCATTTAGAAAAGTGGGCTGAATATTTATGGGCCATCACAAACCCACGGAAGAGGATTGGGCGCACGCAAGTTAATCAAATGGCAACAATACTTATTGGTGTTTTTATTTATTTTCATGGAGAACCCTAAGGACAAAAAAAAGAAAGGGCGAACAGGGGTTCAACATTAAGGAGGGTTGCTACAAAAAAAAAAGAAAGAGAAGGGCGCGTTGGTTCGAGCAGAGAGTGTTTGGTATGGTTGTTGGCTAAACCCTTACACTACCTAGGCTTATGATGAACTTTTGTTGATTTTAGATTTTGGTTTGGATTTTGTTTTTCGTTTATGGATTTATGATTAAGTAAGAGGGTTATTGATTTTCATTCGATGCATATGTGCGCTTGGGATTGTTTGACGAGTTTTATTGTTTCACAGCTTCCTTGATGATTGTCTGTCATATAATAGGATTGTGTTAGGTCAACTACTGTGTGTTTTTGACTAGTTTATGGTTGATTTGCAGTAATACCATAGGAACAATATTAATGAATCACGTAAACCTACGTGTGCTGCTAATCTAAATAGCTGTAAGGTGATAGATTATGTGATAAGTCTTGGTTGATGTATTGCTAGATTTAGTTCTCTGTAAGGAGTCCGTCAAGGTTTGGTTTATTTTCCCTGTCTATCTAGTCGAGTGAATTATTTAAACTACCTTTGATTTCCGTGTTGTAAGGAAGAAATTTTTATAGAGGTAGTTGTCATAAAATAAATTAGCGACCGTAGGCGAGTCTAATTAAACCGGTAATTATAATAGCTTATTAGGATTCCATAGGTGTATTCTTGAGAAGGGTCAAGAGTCCTGTTCGGTTTCCCCTTAAGTGAATATTTTAAGATCATGGTTCCATAACTTAGCATTTTCCTACCATTTGATAAATGATGCATTAGGGATTCTAGCCTAGGTGGTTACTTGTCATCATTTGAATTAAGTGTAAGTCCCCCCGGGGCGTCGCCGATCGATACGAGATCCACACGATGTCTAGGAGTGCGGAATCCTCCTAGATTCGTTTATTGGTGTAGAAGACGAAGAACACGATTACACACATACAAACACACGAACAAACACACGAATGGGATAAACACATCTGCAGATCTTTTATATAATAATCAAAACACTTACATACCAAACATGAAAACAAATGACGGCCGACCCGAGGTGAGCTCTACCTCGGGTCGTCCCACACGACTCTCACTCTTGGTTTCTCTCTAGACAAATAAACTGATCACTAAACTCACTCAACTTTTTGGATTTTTCACCTAAACAAGACACAACCGATATATATAATCACAACTTCACGGGCTTGGGCTTGGGCCAGTAGGCGAAGTTGTTACAACTTCGCCTAAGGCGAAGTTGTTACAACTTCGCCTATGGCAGAATTTGTTACAACTTCGCCTATGGCGAAGTTGTTCAAACTTCGTACTTCGTTTCGGCTGAACAGAATTGCATAGCGACGGTCACAAAACATGCACCAACAGACTCCCCTTTGACCGTTGCTCTCAATTCTAACAAACACAAAAGATCATCTGTTACAAAACATGCACCAACATTAAGTCCAGGTTTAAGTCGCAATATTTAATTTAATATTTGTTTTTTAGTAAACCCCCCCATTAAGAATAAATTAATAGTCGTGTCTGTAGTTGAGTCTAATTTAACTAGTTAACGTAATTTAAAGAGACTTGTGGGTTCGATATCCGGACTTACTTAACTGTACTAGAGTCGATCGGTTCACTTGCCGGTTAGTAGTTTTCGTTAAGTTAAGAGTCTAAAATTATTACTTAGTGTCTAGATTAGCTTATTTTTAGTTACTAAATATTAGACTACTTTAGCACATCAAGTTTTTGGCGTCGTTGCAGGGGACTCTTGGCGATTGTGTTATTGGCTTTTATTGGACTTGCTTGAGACATACGTGCTATTTTTTTTTGAGTCGTAGGAGTTAGGTTAATATAGTTTAGTTTAATTTGTTTTAATTAGTTTAGTTTTCTTTAATATATATTTTTTTATTTTACTACTATTTGGTGCTCGTGATCCTTTTTTGTTTAAGTTTATCTTTGTTGTGATCTTCATAGATTGTTAATACAAGACCAGATTTGAAGAAAATCCTCATAAAGATCAAAGAGGTTTAACTGTACGGAAGTTAGAAATACAAGCAATTATGGACCACCTAGATAAAAACAGCTACCAACCCAGATTTGCGTGGTGTTTGATAAGATGGGGAATGTTATCGATTGTAAAGACTCATACAGTGCAATGATTGATCACATACCACATCCAGAAGAGATATTATACGATGTTTTACCTGTCATCCATAGGATTAATCTAAAAGCACCACTTCAGATATCATGGATGATTTCCGGCTAGGCTTAAAGTGTCAAATACAATTTAATGAGCCGACGATCGAGTTTGAGAATGTTGGGTTCCAGGATAAGACAGAGGAGCGTATTCCCTCTTGGGAAGATGAGTTTAAGGATGAATTTGGTGTTGATTTGTTTGGTTTAGCTACTATGGATGAGAAATATTTTAACCCTGAAAGAGATATTGAAGAGCTTGAAGTTTTGTTATTCGGGGAGTCGGTTAAGAAACTAAATGTCAAAGAGGAATCACAAGAGATATTTGAAGAATTGAAGAGTAAAGAATTACATCTCATTGTGAAAGATCATCCATGTGTACACGATAAAGCGGATATGTTTTTAGAAATAGTTGTTCGTGGATCTCCACAATGGGCTCAGTAATCAAAGTGTGCCGAATTTGACAAATCCTGAGAATTTAAAGAATTGGTGGATCGAGCTGAATGCGTGTTTTTGGGCCTACATGAGTTTAAAAATTAGTTTCTTCCCAACTAATTGTAAGAGGAGAGTGTTGGGGAGCACAGATGGGAAGAGGATCAAGGAGAAGCCTCCTGATTGAGGTTTTGGGAGTAAGTCTGGCTGAAGAATTTTAGTAAACTTAGAGCTTCCCGGGAGTCAACCCGATACTATCTTTTTCTTTTATTTTTATTTTTATTTTGGTTTTACTTCTTTGCTCTGCCAGGTGCTTCTTCTCTTACTTGCAGGTTGTTCCAGGGTTGTGTATGAGATGATTGATGAGATTTGATTATAAACAAGTGTGGGGATGCCGCTTGCTTCAGGATTGTTGCTTTTGTTCGTGAAAGATGACGTTATTTGAAGATAGTTTGCTGATCGAGTTTGAATTGATGGGTGTGGAACACGACTCATGAGGCATATCGTCTATTTACCAGGGGAGTCTGTTCCAATTCATGGTTTATTTTTATTTTTGCATAATTTTATTCGTAATTTCCTTTTTCTCACATTGAGGACAATGTGAAATTAAAGTGTGGGGTTGGAAATTGATGTTTTCGGTAAAAAAAAAAAGTTGAAAAAGAAATTGATTGAATACTGAAAAGAAAAATGTCTAAAAAATTTAATGAAAATTTTTGCAAATAATGGAAGATGATAGAAAAATCGGGATTGGTCTTTCAAACTACTAATATATATATAAGAGATAATATAAAAGAAAGCGTACTAAGCTTGAGATGTGTCGGTAGGCCCAACTAGTCTTTAAAGGTTTCCCATTGAATATTCTTAATAAACCTAATTAATCTTAGATTTTGTGGGTTCTCATCCTAGGGGGGGGGGGGGGGTAGTGAAGCTGAAATTCGATAAGGCATAAGGAGTATTACCATAAGTTGATTACCCTAAGGTGGTGAGAATTGAATACACTTAAAATTAGCACGCCACTCCGTTTTATGAAAATAAATAAAGAGTGGTGGCGTCGCAATGTCCAATTTTCTATGTGAGCTATAGTCATTAGTTATATATATAGGTTAAATATGCCTAAGTGCACATAAAAAAAGAAAAAAAAAGAAAAAGAAAAGAAAAAAAAAATTATGTTTTGAAAGTAATGTATTCCAAAAAGTTGGTCAAAGAAGCATTCTCAAAAAACAGAAAAATAGGCCAAAGTGCACATACCAGATGAGACTGAGAGTTTACATGTTACCAAGGAGATGGTGACTGTAAGGCCCCGTTACCGGTGCCCTACTTTGAACGTTTGATTTACTCATAAACACAGTTCTAAATATCAGAGTTAATTAAAACTTTACGCGGAATATACAACTTTCATTAAACATTACAATAATAATTCATAACATGTCTTAAAACATTCTTGTCTTTCAAATTAAAACATTAAACATAAAACATCATAAGTCTTCAGATGCCAAACTCTTATTCTTCCTCCATGTGTCCGGGCTCAAGCCTGCTGTCTCATCCTATTCACCTACGTGTATACTAAAAGTCAGCTACGCTGAGTGAGTTCTAGTCAATCACACATCATACAATACGTACACTTACCTTCAAACATGTATCCGAAGTTGCATAATAATTACCTTACTATTTTCTTTCATTATGTAACTTCATACATTCGTACATACTTTATTACATTCATACTATATATTTACTGTCCTTTCTATCTCATATATTATTAGGGTTTGATCCCTTCCTTTTCTAACTCAGATATTGTTAGGGTCTGATCCCTCTTTCCTTTGTTAATCTCATACATTGTTAGGGTCTGATCTCTTTCTTGACTATCTCAGATATTAGTAGTGCCTGATCCCTCTTTACTTCTCTATCTCAGCTATTATTAGGGTCTGATCCATTTCTTCTCTATCTCAGATATTATCAGGGTCTGATCCCTTACTTCCTCATCTACGTACATTATGTCTTTACATACCCGTAACATACATATACATTCTTTACTCGTTCATACATATTCATATGTTATACACATATCTATCATACACATCCATCTATTATACACATACCTCCCTTGTCAATACGTGCAATATCCGAAGATCGTTCACGTACCGACAAGCTTTCTTTCACATTCAAGATATACATAATTAACATATAAATCATACATGGCATAAACTTACCATTTAAGGTAAGTGTATTAACTATCACATCGAGTATGCACACAGCCCCGAAAAAATAACAAGGAAATGGGGCTAGAAACTCACCTGAATCCTGTTTCGTTCTCCGTTTATTGTTATTCCTTTCCTTACCTGAGCTCGGCTGACTGTACATTAATTATTCGTATCGATATATCCTATCCATATCGTATTTCTGGTTTAGTTATAACCCTCAACGAACAGGGGTCCGGGGGCAGCGCCCCTTGCAGCGGGGTTTTAGGGGCGGCAGCCCCTAGCAGGGTCCATTAACTGTCTTAACACATTTTTCATTAGGATTTTTAATTTGTTATTTTATTCTCTAACTCATCCGTTGTAACGAATTAAGCCTGATTCGTTAACTAATTCGTTGTTCTGGTTCGTTATCTTAAGATAGCCTAATTCGTTAAATGACATAGGCTGATTCTTTATCTGAACATAGGCTAATTCGTTATATGAGCATAGGCAGATTCATTATCTTTCTTAGCAAATGGATATGTAACGAATTAAGGGCCCATTCTTCATGAAGACGCACAAATGGGTCCAATTCGCTATGGTTTTTCTAACGAATGACCGGCGATTCGTTTGGCATAACGAATTGATCATCAGGCTTGTCCAAAACTTTGACTCTACGGTCAAAGTCGAAATTGATAAGAACAATACACAGTCAACGCTCGTCTGATCTGCAATTAACCCCTCAAATCATGATGAAACAACATGATTTTGTTACCAATGAACTCGTAATACCAGCGCCAAGAAACCCTAACCCTTCATTCATCCAAATATTTGTGTTTATTATGTGCGATTTATGCATATATACCTACGAATCCTTTAATCAAACGATTAACCCATCAAATGTTAATGAATTTCAATGAGGTTTGTTGCGTTGGATTCGTTTTTACCATTTACACATAGATCTATGATTTCTAGAAGAAATTCGAACCTAGACGAAAAAGTTCTAGTAATAAACGTACCTTAAACGAGTCGATCTACGAATACGGTCTAGTCTTGATGTTGTTTTTGTTTGTCACAACGTTCTAGCACCAACGGGTTCGGGTTTTCTCCTTCGGATCTTGGCTCGGGTTATAGGATAGTGTTTGTGTGTGTTTTTGATGGTGTAGGCTATGGTGTAGAGTTGGATAAAAATGGAAAGGTTTAGGGTTTAAGGGGTATTTATACTCCCTTAAGCCCGTGGACCTAAGGCCCATTCCATCTCTTTTTCCATCTTTTAAAGTCCAGTCCCATCATCTTATAGTTTATTTATCTAAAACGACACCCGACACTTTATTAAATAAACGAAATTTCATTTATTTATTATAACGAAAAGTAGGATGTTACAAGTCTTCCCTCATTAAAGAGGTTTCGTCCCCAAAACCTAACTATTACATATACAAATTCGGGTAAAACTTGTGCATATCATCCTCGGCTTCCCAAGTAACATCTGAACCCTTGCGATGCTTCCACATCACTTTTACTAAAGGTATAACCTAGTGACGAAGTTGCTTCTCCTTGCAGTCAACTATCTCGATCGGTTGCTCGATGTAATTAAACTGTTCATCAACCTCAATGTCCATTAATGGCATATGAGACGTGTCATCCGCTAGACATTTCCTCAGAAGAGAAACATGGAAGGTTGAATGAATTCCTTCTAACTCTTCGGGCAAATCTAGTTATAAGCCACTTCACCCACACGATCCGTAATCTTAAACGGTCTAATGTACCTCGGACTCAAATTCCCCCTCTCTCTAAAATGGATAATTCCTTTCCAAGGCGAGACCTTGAGCATCACATTGTCGCCAACGTTAAACTCAATCGGTCGTCACCGCTTATCAGCGTACGACTTCTGTCTGTCTTGAGCAGCTTTCATCCTTGCTTTAATCTAATCGAACTTTGAAGATGTTTCTTGAACCACTTCTAAACTTCCCATCTCTTTCTGACCAATCTCTCCCCAACGTACCGTGGTTCTACATCATCCACCGTAAAACATCTCAAGCGGTGGCATACCAATACTTGAATGGTAGCTGTTGTTATAGGAGAACTCTGCCAGATGTAGATGATCATCCCAACTCCCTCCAAAGTCTAAAACACAAGCACGTAGCATATCCTCTAGGGTTTGGATCATTCTTTTAGACTGTCCATCTGTTTGAGAATGATTCGCCGTACCGATGTTCAATCTCGTTCCCATAGCTTCGTGGAACTTCTTCCAAAACCTCGAAGTAAACTGAGTATCTCTATCAGACACGGTCGATTACGGTACTCCATGCTTAGACACAACCTCTTTTGTGAACAAGCTTGCTAATGTTTCTGACGAGATAGCCTCTCGTATAGGCAGGAAATGAGCACTCATGGTCAAACGGTCCACAGTCACCCATATGGTATCATGATGCTTAGCTGTACGAGGTAGCTTAGTTATGAAATCCATGGTGACATGTTCCCATTTCCATTACGGTATCTCTAGCGGTTGCATCTTCCCATATGGCTTCTGGTGCTCTACTTTGACTTGTTAACAAGTTAAGCACTTACTAACATTTTCTACTACATTATTCTTCATACCTGGCCACTATTAGTCTCTTTTCAAATCTTAAAACATCTTAGTGGATCCTGGATGAATTGAATACCTTGACTTATGAGCTTCATCTAAGATTCGACCTTTGAGACTTCCATGGCGTGGAATCCACATGCGGTCAAACCTAGTCTTAACACCTTGAGTGTTTTCCATCAGCTCTTCTTGTTGACCGAAAATCCTTTCTTTCTTTACTAGCCCTTAATCTACCAGCACTTCTGACTGTACCTTGATGATTTCTTCAAAAAAGACTTGAGTTTATAATCAACTGGTATGACTTCACTGTCGCAATGACTTCCTCAGTCTTATGACTTAGCGCATCGGCGACCACATTAGCTTTACCAGGATAGTACTTTATATCACAGTCGTAATCCTTTTTCAATTCTAACCACCTTCTCTGCCTCATGTTCAATTCCTTCTGCTCGAAGAAGTACTTTAAAATTTTATGATCTGTGTAAATGGTACACTTAGTACCATAAAGATAAGGCCTCCATATCTTAAGAGCATGCACTACTGCCGCTAGCTCTAAATCATGCATCGGATAAGTACTCTCATGGACTTTCAACTGTCTAGACGCGTAAGCTATCACTTTCCCTCGTTGAATCAACACGCAACCTAACCCACGATGCGAAGAATCAGTACAGACAACCAGATCCTCGTCACCATCGGGTAAAGAAAGGATTGGAGCTTGCGTGAGTCTTTTCTTTAATTCCTCAAAAGCTTCTTCTTGAAACTTTCCCCAACTGAATACTACCGATTTTCGGGTCATACCGGTCAGCGGTGTGGCTATCTTGGAGAAACCTTCGATGAATCTCCTATAGGGACCAGCTAATCCTAGGAAGCTTCGTATATCAGTCAGATTCTGCGGAGTCTTCCAGTTTTTTATTGCCTCAATCTTAGCTGGGTCCACGATAATCCCTTTTGGATTTATCACGTGACCTAGAAATTGCACCTCTCACATCCAGAATGCGCACTTCGAAAACTTAGCGTATAACTTTTCTTTCTTCAGAGTCTTCAATACCTCTCTCAGATGCTCAGCATGATCAGTCTCATTCCTTGAATAAATCAATATTTCATCAATGAAGACGATAACTGACATATCCAACATCGGCCGACACACCCTATTCATCATGTCCATAAATTCCGCGAGAGCATTCGTTAGACCGAATGACATCACGAGGAACTCGAAGTATCCATACCGCGTCCGAAACGATGTTATAAGGATGTCTGCCTCTTTCACTTTCAACTGATGATTGCCTGATCTGAGATCTATTCATGAGAACCAACTTGAACCTTGCAGTTGGTCAAATAGATCATCAATCCTTGGCAAAGGATATCTATTGTTTACCGTAAGCCTGTTCAACTCGCGATAGTCTATGCACATTCTCATACTTCCATCCTTCTTTTTCACGAATAACACTGGTGCGCCCCACGGGGAAACAATTGGTCTTATAAAACCTTTGTTGAGGAGTTCTTGCAGTTGGGACATCAATTCTTTCATCTCGGACGGTGCTAGACGGTAAGGTGCTTTCGCGAAGGGTTGGGCTCATGGTACTAAATTTATCTGGAATTCTATCTCTCGCTCCGGTGGCAACTCCGGAAGATCCTCAGGGAATACTTCTGGGTAGTCGCGCACAATAGTAACATCTTTCATTTCTTTTGTCTCGGTCATAGCGTTGACAACATACGCTAGGTAGGCACCGCACCCTCGCCTTAACAAACCCTCGGCTTTTATCATCGAAATGACATTAAGCCAAAACCTTTCCTTATCACCGTAAACCGTCACCTCACTACCATCCAAGGACTTTAACCTCATTATCCTACTCTTACACACTATCTGAGCTTCATACTCAGACAACCAATCCATTCCCAAACCCACATCGAACCCTCCTAAGGTCATAACATACAAAGTAAAAGGGAACTCATGTCCCTATAACTCTAACTTAAAGTTCTTAACCATTCTCATTATCTTAACGGAGGTGTCACTAGCGGTTTCTACTATAAAAGTTTCAGACACTCGACAACATTTCATTTTAGCTAATTTACTAAATGGTGTAGCTACGAAACTCTTATTCGCACCTGAATCAAATAACACTTAAGCGGATATACCGTTTACTAGAAACATACCTGTGACAACATCTGGAATCTGCTTGGCTTGTTCCTGGGTTAACATGTTAGCTCTGCTCCTCGGCCTAGTCTGTTCAGCATCATTCTTTCCGCTCCCTCTGGCTCCACCATCGGTGCATTCCTTGGCAAAATGGCCCGGCTTACCGCACTTGTAGCATGCGGGTTTTGCAGTACAATCGGGAACATAATGCCCCACCTTCCACACTTATAGCAGGCATTCGATCCCAGCCTGCATTCCCCACCATGAGCCTTACCACACTTATGACAAACATTTGATCCTTTACTCCACTTACACTCACCCCCATGCATCTTTCCACACGTCTTGCACGATCCCTTCTCCCACACTTTTCGCTTCTTATCCTTGGAGTTCCAAAACTGGGTACCAGGTCATTTAGCATAATTGACCCACTTCTTATCTTTCTTCTCTTCTTCTACCACAACATCATCCACAGCTAGGTCGTCATAAACCATCTCTACGAGTTCGACAGCAGAGTCAAAAGTAGCAGGTTTAATCGCCCTGAGTAACGTGCGGACATTCTGTGGCAATCCCCTCACATAGCACTTGATTCTCTTAGCCTCAGTGTTAACCATATCGGGTACCAACCTAGACATTCGGTTGAACTCTGTGGTATACTCACGATGTGTCATCGTTCCAGATTTCAAGTTCAGGAACTTCATCTCTGCCCTATCAAATTCTGCATCAGCATAGAACCTCTTCATTACCAACTCCTTCAGATCCTCCAACTTCATTGCCTTTATCTCCTCTGTAATTTTCCTCTGCTCAATCGATTACCACCAATACATTGCCTCATCACCAAATGATTGGGTGCATATCCCACAGCTTGATCGGGATGGCACTCGCTAATGCGGATAACCTTGTCCATAGTGGTTATCCATTGGAAAGTAGTGATTGCGTATCTCAAACTAGTCAGCTTTGGCGAGTCACAACCTTTAAATAACTTGTAGTTACACCCACCTCGGCCTCTCCTCCTATAATCAACTTTCACAGATTTAACCACACTCGAGGCCTCCCTCTCCCTTTCATCATCTTTCTTACCATCTCCTCCCGCCCTTTCAACAGTTCTTTCACGTTCTCCAGCAGACCCCTCCGGAGTCAAGTTCTTCACAACAGTGGCTATAGCTTGAACAATAGCTGCTTGAATAGCGGGATCCAGTTGAACCTCTTTATTTTTTCCTGGGTTTCGCCCAGCTGCGCTCTCTTCATCTCCGGTGTTGGAAGCTGTTTCTACCGAAGGTTGTCGAACAAGACGAGGCCTGCCACGACGTCCAATGCAACCTCCAGTGCCAACAATCTCTCTTGCTCCAGCCATCGTATTCTAAAAGGGAAATCACAAACGTCGTCACTCAAGGAACTATTTAGTACAAGGATAGTAAGGCTAACAGGTAATAACAGTGGCCAGTTGTGATTAGCTGATCACTTTACTTTCCGTGTTCTATACACTTCCCTTTATGAGTCTATTTGTGCTAAGTCTACTCTTAACCAGTTAATCAATCAAACAGTCAAGAATTCCTATCCCTAATATACACATATCCTTTCTTTAGCAATTAAGCTAACATTAACATTCATTATTTAACCATCCACTTTACCTTTATTGAGCTTTCTTGAGTGACACATGCCATTCTTGAGCTGACATCTTCTTTCTTTTCTTACTTAAATCCCATTCTTTGTTCGAGTCTAAGTGTGTAGAATGCTTAAATATCTCGAACTTTGCTCTGATACCAACTTGTAAGGCACCGTTGCCGATGCCCTACTTTGGACGTTGGATTTACTCATAAACACAGGTCTAAATGTCAGAGTTACAATGTTAATTCATAACATGTCTTAAAACATTCTTGTCTTTCAAATTAAAATGTTAAACATAAAACATCATAAGTCTTCAGATGCCAGACTCTTATTCTGCCGCTATGTGTTCCCGCTCAAGCCAGCTGTCTCATCCTACTCACCTGCGTTGAGTGAGTTCTTGATAATCAAACATCATACAATACGTACACTTACCTTCAATCATGCATCCGAAGATGCATAATATTTACTTTACTATTTTCTTTCATTACATAACTTCATACATACGTACATACTTTATTACTTTCATACTATATATTTACTGTCCTTTCTATCCTAGATTTTATTAGGGTTTGATCCCTTCCTTTTCTAACTCAGATATTATTAGTGTCTGATCTCTCTTTCCTTTGTCTATCTAAGATATTATTAGGGTCTGATCCCTTTCTTGTCTATCTCAGATATTAGTTGGGTCTGATCCCTTTTTACTTCTCTATCCCAGATATTATTACGGTCTGATCCCTTTCTTCTCTATCTCAGATATTATTAGGGTCTGATCCCTTACTTCCTCATCTTCGTACATTCTGTCTTTACATACCCGTAACATACATATACATTCTTTACTCATTCATACATATTCATATGTTGTACATATATCTATCATACACATCCATCTATTATATACATACCTCCCTTGTCAATACGTGCAATATCCGAAGATCGTTCACGTACCGACAAGCTTTCGTTCACATTCAAGATATACATATTAACATATAAATCATACATGGCATACACTTACCATTTAAGGTAAGTGTATTAACTATCACATCGAGTATGCACACAACCCCGAAAACATAACAAGGAAATGGGGCTAGAAACTCAACTGAATCCTGTTTCATTCTCCGTTTATTCTTATTCCTTTCCTTAACTGTGCTCTGCTGACTGTACATAAATTATTCGTATCAATATATATCCTATCCATATCGTATTTCTGGTTCAATTATACCCTTCAATGAGCGGGGGTCCGGGGAATCTCCCCTGGCAGCGGGGTTCTAGGGGTGGCAGCCCCTAGCAGGGTCCATTAATTGTCTTAACATATTTTTCATTAGGATTTTAAATTTATTATTTATTCTCTAAATCATTCTTTCTAACGAATTAAGCCTGATTCGTTAACTGATTCGTTATTCTTGTTCGTTATCTTAACATAGCCTAATTCGTTATCTGACATAGGCTGATTCGTTATCTGAACATAGGCTAATTTGTTATATGAGCATAGGCTGATTCGTTATCTTTATTAGCGAATGGATATGTAACGAATTAAGGGCCCATTCGTCATGAAGACGCACAAATGGGTCCAATTCGCTATGGTTTTTCTAACGAATGACCAGCGATTCGTTTGGCATAGCGAATTGATCATCAGAATTATCCAAAACTTTGACTCTAGGGTCAAAGTCAAAAGTGATAAGAACAATAAACAGCCAACGCTCGTCTGATCTGCAATTAACCCCTCAAATCATGATGAAACAACATGATTTTGGTACCAATGAACTCATAACACCAGCGCCAACAAACACTATCCCTTCATTCATCCAAATATTCATGTTTATAGGGTGCGATTTATACATATATACCTACGGCTCCTTTAATCAAACGATTAACCCATCAAATGTTAATGAATTTCAGTGAGGTTTGTTGCGTTGGATTCGTTTTTACCATTTACACATAGATCTATGATTTCTAGAAGAAATTCGAACCTAGACGAAAAAGTTCTAGTTATAAACGTACCTTAAACGAGTTGATCTACTAACACGGTCTAGTCTTGATGTTGTTTTGGTTTGTCCCAAAGTTCTAGCACCAACATGTTCGGGTTTTCGACTTCGGATATTGGCTCGGTTAATAGGATAGTGTTTGTGTGTGTTTTTGATGGTGTAGACTATGGTGTATAGTTGGATAAAAATGGAAAGGTTTAGGGTTTAAGGGGTATTTATACTCCCTTAAGCACATGGACCTAAGGCCCATTCCATCTCTTTTTCCATCTTTTAAAGTCCAATTCCATCATCTTATAGTTTATTTATCTAAACCGACACCCGACACTTTATTAAATTAACGAAATTTCATTTATTTATTATAACCAAAAGTAGGATGTTACAGTGACTCTGAGGATACACTATTGGGGCTCGAAATTTTTTAGTCGATAAATATTGTTTTTAGGGAATACATATGACAAAAGTTCAATAATACATAGGCATGCTCGTACGATTTCACTTGACCTACCATTCATAATTCCATCTAAGTGTATTTTTTTTTCTTACCATTAAGGGGTTCTCATCTTATGGTGATAGGTTGAACCAGTCTGCTTCAACCCGTTTTTTTAATGTTTTTATTGTGCTTGAGATGGGGTAGGTGGATCTTAACTCTAAAGGTGTGAGACCCATATGTTTTTGATATCACTTGAACTTAAATGCTTAATGTGCGTGGGGGCTTGATAGGCTGGTGGTTGGGTTTAAGTCAACAACAATATCGGTGATCTCGGTTTTTACGTTTATCTGAGCTTTAAAATAACCTATATGTTTTTAAGTCCAGTTTTCCGATTATGATTCCATTGCCAAATATCTTTTTCAGGGATGAAAAAGGTTTAAGTGTGGGGATATTTGACATGGTCCAAAAATATACATACTATTATATAAATATTTCTTACACTTTTAAATGCTTTGAGCTAGGTTTTTATTGATTATTCTTAGTTGGCTCATATATAAATTCTGAATGTTTCATGAATAAACGATCCAAAACAAAGTAATTTTGCCTAGCTTGTAATCAACGAGTGAATATTCGAGTGGATATCCAAATATATTTTATGATTGATATCCTTTTTTTTTACAATCCACGTAAATTACTCTATATAAGTTTGTAAGAGAATTAATTTTACTCACAAACTATAATTTCATTTAAACATAATACATATACTAGGTTATAAACCCGTGTATTACACCGGTTTGAAATATTAAATCTCATCATTTATCTTATTATATGATTCTAGTTCTTCAAGTTGTAATAATCATGTACAAAAAAACACATCAAAACTCTTGGAAAGTCACAAGAGCTGAAAAATGTAAACACACTACTTCTAAGTATATTATCGTGTTAGTTTCAACAAATCTTGCTATTAAACTAACAGTAGCAAGAGTTTTTATCAGTAAAAAATAAGTTACCAAATGATTCAAAATTGACGGTTTAATGATATTAAATTATTAACCATTCATAACCAACAAAAAATAAACTTGTGTGCTTTACTTCACGCCCTTTTTTCTAATTCGTGTCTTAGGTTATAAAATTAGAGGCAAGAGCAAATGCGTATTTTGTAATATCGGGAAAGAAAGGGTAATGCTAATAAAGTTATAAGCATTTTATCATAATTTTTTTCGGTTTCAAACACATCATCTTACTAAACTTTTAATTTTAGATAATCTTAACGCATTTTACTCAACTCCAACAACATACAAGAACTAAACAGTTATATTTAATTTTATATTTCCTTGTAAAAGTAAAAAAAAAGTGTAAAGAAAACATGTTCTGAACCAAAAGTAATATTATTCCTAAAATGATCAGTTTTGGCCCTAACTTGTACCGATCAAACCGGTTCTTATTCGTTGTCCCGACTAACACGACCCATCCATTTTGCCAGCTATAAGAGAACATAAGTAGAAAATTTGACCCATTTACTTAAAGGGTCGAATAAAAATTGAGCTTGGCTGAAATGTTTCAAGTCATACTAAAAGTGAACTTGTTACAAGTGGAACTTGTTGTGACTCATTACATAAATCAGACTAAAAAATTGTTGCAAAGGTTTTATTTACAACAAATAAGTATCTCACAACAAACCAAACCATCATTCCTCGAGCATATCAAACAATTTTGAGATTCTACTATAGAAGACATAACACAAACATATCATAATAATAAACAACCAACTTAAAAGAAACAAATTAGTATTTCGAATACCCTGCTCATGATCTTACTTCTTACAATGATTTTGTATAACATCGGTTTGTAACACCCATAATTACAACAATTTTCTATTAATTTATAATAGTCAAGTATACTTTATGGCCTTAACTTGCAATATTTGAAAAAAAGAGAGTGTTGTGACTATAGCAGACAACACAATGTCATCACCACCAGGATACTCTTCCAAGAAGATATGACTTTTACTTTATGAATATAAATGGATATAAACATATCATAAAGGAAACAAAACTCACCATGAAACCACTGTATTTTAGGGATCAAAACAACTCCTTTTCTATATCAACTTAGTCCAAAACTCTAGTTGATGCAAGTTTGTGACAATGGATAAGCACAATGAACAATGTGACAAAAAAAATGCATATAATTATTAGATCTGAAAGAAAGAGTACTTATATGCACTATCATCAATCTACTATTCTCATTGAGTGCTAAATTATGTCACTTTAGCAAAAATTATCAATACATATAGAAAGACTTTAAATTAATAGTAAAAAAATAATCAAATGAGGTGAACTATTTTCGTATTGTTCAGAGTAAAGACGAATTATGACACATTCTAAATCGGTCACTAATAAACATAAAACATAGAAAACAAATTTACACACACTAAAATGAGTTTCTAAAGTTATACATACATTCTTTTATTTCTAATTATTTTTATTTTATTAAAACATACAAAACAAATTTACACGCACTAAAATGAGTTTCAAAAGTTATACATACATTCTTTTATTTCTAATTATTTTTATTTTATTTTATTTTATTTACTACTATAAAACTATAGATAAGTCATTAATATGAAATATTTGAAATATTTATTAATTGTGTTAATTAGATAGTTATGACTTTTAAAGTTGAACAATAATGATGCCATTTGGCAAAAAAATAGGACAATTAGGTGACATGTGGCACAACAATGTTTTGTGTTTATTATTATAGTAGATAATATATGAATTAATTTATGATTCTAATGCTGGTGAGGAAAAGGAAAAGCATGTGAGACTTAACTCCAAACCAAACATGGACTGTGGAATTAATTTGCATTGACTAACCTCTTGTGCTTCATAATGGAATTAAATTGAGAAATTAGATTGTCACAGCTCAGTTGTAATATTAAAACGCTAATCACCATATATGGCAGTGACTTATGTGGGGACCGCATTTAGAAAAGTGGGCTGAATATTTATAGGCCATCACAAACCCACTGAAGAGGATTGGGCGCACGCAAGTTAATCAAATGGCAACAATACTTATTGGTGTTTTTATTTATTTTCTTGGAGAACCCTAAGGACGAAAAAAAGAAAGGGCGGACAGGGGTTCAACATTAAGGAGGGTTGCTACAAAAAAAAGAGAAAGAGAAGGGCGCGTTGGTTCGAGCAAAGAGTGTTTGGTATGGTTGTTGGCTAAACCCTTACACTGCCTAGACTTATGATGAACTTTTGTTGATTTTAGATTTTGGTTTGGATTTTGTTTTCGTTTATGGATTTATGATTATGTAAGAGGTTTATTGATTTTCATTCTATGTATATGTGCGCTTAGGATTGTTTGACGAGTTTAATTGTTTCACAGCTTCCTTGATGATTGTCTTTCATATAATAGGATTCCGTTAGGTCAACTACTGTGTGTTTTTAACTAGTTTATGGTTGATTTGCAATAATACCATAGGAACAATATTAATGAATCAAGTAGACCTAAGTGTGCTGCTAATCTGAATAGCTGCAAGGCAATAGATTATGTGATAAGTCTTGGTTGATGAATTGCTTGATTTAGTTCTCTGTAAGAAGTCCGTCTAGGTTTGATTTATTTTCCCTGTCTATCTAGTCAAGTGAATTATTTAAACTACCTTTGATTTCCGCGTTGTAAGGTAGGAATTTTTATAGAGGTAGTTGTCATAAAATAAATTAGCGAGCATAAGCTGGTCTAATTAAACCGGTAATTATAATAGCTTATTAGGATTCCAAATGTGTCTTCTTGAGAAGGGTCAAGAGTCCTGTTCGGTTTCCTCTTAAGTGAATATTTTAAGATCATGGTTCCATAACTTAGCATTTTCCTACCATTTAATAATCGATGCATTAGGGATTCTAGCCTAGGTGGTTACTTGTCATCGTTTGAATTAAGTCCAGGTTTAAGTCGCAGTATTTAATTTAATATTAGTTTTTTAGTTACCCCCCCCTTTAAGAATAAATTAATAGTCGTGTCTGTAGTTGAGTCTAATTTAACTAGTTAACGTAGTTTAAAGAGACTTGTGGGTTCGATATCCGGACTTACTTAACTGTACTAGAGTCGATTGGTTCACTTGTCGGTTAGTAGTTTTCGTTTAGTTAAGAGTCTAAAATTATTACTTAGTGTCTAGATTAGCTTATTTTTAGTTAATAAATATTAGACTACTTTTAGCACATCAAGTTTTTGGCATCGTTGCAGGGGACTCTGGGCGATTTTGTTATTGGCTTTTATTGAACTTGCTTGAGACATACGTGCTATTTTTTTTTGAGTCGTAGGAGTTAGGTTAATATAGTTTAGTTTAATTTCTTTTAATTAGTTTAGTTTTATTTAATATATATATATATTTTTATTTTACTACTATTTGGTGCTCGTGATCCTTTTTTGTTTAAGTTAATCTTTGTTGTGATCTTCATAGATTGTTACTACAAGACCAGATTTGAAGAAAATCATCATAAAGATCAAAGAGGTTTAACTGCACGAGAATTAGAAATACAGGATATTATGAACCAATCACTCCTTTTAGTTGTTTGAATAAGGTTATCTCCAAGGTGTTGGTGAGGAGACTTAAAAAGGTCCATTAAAAGAGGTATAATTTTTAAAGTGGACATAGAGAAATCTTATGATTCGCTAAACTGGGAATTTTTGGACTTGGTTTTGGATCAAATGAACTTCTGGAGAGGTGGCATAGGTGGATATCGACTATTCTTTCGGCCGGTCGGTCTCCAGTTCTACTAAACGAATCTCCAACCCGTGAGTTTTAGTGTTCCCATGGTCTAGACAATTTTTGGACTTGGTTTTGGATCAAATGAACTTCTAGAGAGGTGGCATAGGTGGATATCGACTATTCTTTCGGCCGGTCAGTCTCCAGTTCTACTAAACGAATCTCCAACCCGTGAGTTTTAGTGTTCCCATGGCGTAGACAAAGCGATCCTTTATCACGTTTTCTTTTCGTAATTAAGATGGAAGCTCTAACGAGCTTCATGAAGAAGGCAGTTGAGAAGGGTCGGTTTAAGGGGCTGAAGTGTGGGTCGGAAGGTCCGAATTTTTCACATATGATTTATGTGGATGATGTGGTTTTCATTGGCGAATGGGATACTTTGAATGCACGTAATTTGAAAAGAATTTTGAGTTGTTTTTATATAACTTCGGGGCTACGTATTAGTCTCTCTAAAAGCTAGATTTTTTGCCACAAAGGTGAGCGGTACTAAGTTGAATCTAATGGCAAGTTCTCTTTATTGCAGGGAGGGAGAATGGCAAGTTCTCCAAGTTGGAAGGTATATGACCGGAATTAGCGCTTGGGACCCGGTGGTAAAGGAGTTTAAGAAGTGATTGTCAATATGGAAAGCTAAGGAACTTACGTTCGAGGGTCATATCATGATCATAAAGTCGGTTTTCAATTCTTTATCAACGTATTACTTCTCTCTATTTAAGACACCCAAGGAAATTTTAGATAAACATGAAAGGTTGAGGAGGGTGTTTTGTTGGGGAGGGTCAGAAGAAACGACCTGTAACATCCCGTTTTCTCGTTTTAGTTAATAAACTAAAAGATGAGTTATTATGAGTCGGGCTTGTGTTGGGTTAAGCAATATGGATAATGGACTTGGGTTAATAAAGAAAGGAGGAAAAGACCATGGGTTTAAGCCCATGACCCATGATATAGATACCATAATTATCATTAATTAATTCATTCTCATCCATTCCATACACCACCCAAAACACACACTTAAGCTCTTTCTCTCTTCCTCTCTTTCTCTAAACTGAAACCAAGAATAAGAATTGATCCCGACCCGAGGGAAAGATAGTATGATATTGTATGGACCCAAATCCGCTAGATTTAGTCGCGAAACGACGAACCGACACCCTTAAACCGTTAAAGTCACGAGATCCAGGTGGAATCGGGTATACACAGATCTAAAGCTAAGCTTAGGGGTCACCCTAGCTCAGATCTGGATCAAATAGGACGAAGAACGGTGAAAAACGGTGGAAAATAACTGAGATATCGCTTTTCCGGTTAGATCCCGGTTTTTCGTCGATGACGGCACCGCAAAGGCGGCGTCAGAAAAGGCGTACGAGGTTAATGAATGTCATAAAATGTTCCTGACATTCTCTGACCTAACCCTAGTTTGTTAGCGGAGACATAACAAATTAACAAGCAATTCGTTATACCCATTCGTTAAGAAGAGATAACGAATCAGAAGTAGTTCGTTAAGCCATTCGTTAAGTAATTCGTTAACGGAGAACTGACGAATGAACCCTCAGTTCTTTATAGAATCCAGTTCATTATAAAAAGCTAGTTAGAAGTCATTTCTTTATAAAGGTCCATTCGTTAAGATTTAACGAAGGAGTTAATTCGTTAAATAATTGGATGACGAACTGGATAACGAACTAAAGTTACAAAGAAGCCCTCGAACTTTGTGAGTAAGCAAATAAAATAATAATTTAGAATTCTAATGAAAAATGTGTTAAGACAATTAATGGAAATAAATTTTTCCCAGCCAAGGGGTCTGCCACTTGGAACCTACTAGGGGCTGCCGCCCCTAGAACCTCGCTGCTAGGGGCGCTTGTAACATTCGTCAATTTTAGAACCTGAAAACCCGACTCGTTTAAATTTTATTTATTTATTTATTTGATTATAGTTATAAGATTGCACAAAAGCAACCCTTAGCCAACTTTGATTAACTTTTGCACCCACCACCATCGAACACAGACCAAATTGCAATTATTGTTCAATTTCTTTCCCTCCTTCCTCCTCCTTCTTACGATCAGCCAACAAGGACCTCCCCTCTTCAATTTCGGACTCGTTAACGCGTAATTGATAATGCCAAATCAATTCCTTACCTTAATACGATCCTACCGACACCCTAAACTTGGTAAATTATGAACAATTGATAGCTCAATACCAAAAAACGAACCACTGACCAATTGATTCCTAAAATGCTATATAAACTCGTTTATATTTCAATTAAAACTGCACACACTCACCTCGACATCGCGACCTAAACCCCTAAGTCCATTAACCCCTACGCTGCTGTTACAATTGTTTTCGCATTCAAACTTGAGCCACAAACCCTAAATGGTCGTTCTTGCTCACTACATCATCATTATCGGAACTTCTATCGACGTATACCTAGGGTTCTTCTTAACTTCTTATCGCCATATCATCTTCGATAATCCACACGTAAAGGTACAAGTAGTTGATATTATTCTTGATGGAAGACAATAGTTTGACCATAGGATATCTACTCATACTACACAAAAGAACGATTTATTTGATTTAATTATTGTAATTGTGTACTAGATTTAATGTTAATGATCGAAATTAAATAATAATTGCCACGTTGATTAGTGTCTTTTGAGCTACTGTCCAATCAATACATTACGCCCCGACATGTTCGGCCGCCTTTGGTCGGGGTGTGACATATTGGTATCAGAGCCGAAAGCTATAAGATAGGTGGTTAGATATAACGGCCTAGTAGCATGCTTAGGGTCCCTGTACGTGACATGCTTTTACGTGTTTGAACCTTGAATTATATTATTGATCGCAGTAGCCTAAATATAATTTAATGAATTGATATTATATGTGCACACAAAAGCCATTTAAGGTAAGTGTATTAACATTCACATTGAGTATGCACACAGGCCCGGAAACATAACAAGGAAATGGGGCTAGAAACTCACCTGAATTCGGTTACGTCTTCCGTTAATGGTTATCCTTTTCTTGAGCTGTGCGCGGCTAACTGTTTAATAAAATTCAATATTAAATACCGCTCTATTCATTCTCAATGCTACTTAATTAGGCTTACATGTCTAAGCCGGTTTTACTTCATTGAATCTTTACCCGGTTAGTTAATCGTTACTCGTTAACCTTTAAAGGTATCTTTCATAAATTATCAAAGTCCAAGGGCTATTATGTAATTATGTCCTTCTTTTCTAAGTCCAGGACCATTCTGTAATTCTGCCAAACTTCTAGTTCGTTATACAACCCTTAACGAATGGGGTTTTTAACGAATGAACCCATTCGTTATAACGAACTGACTATAATAACGAACTGGTCCTTGTAACAAACTGGACCTTAACGAACTGGTCATCATAACGAACTGGACTTTAACGAATTACCTATAGTTCGTTATCCCTTCATAACGAGCTGTTTCTAATTCGTCATTTCAGCTTAACGAATGGGCATAACGAACTACTCGCTAATTCGTTATGTCTCCGTTAACGAAACTGGGTTAGTTCATCACGTTCCCGCTAACGAACTAGGATTAGGTCAAAACATTCCCTGACAAGACCTTAACCTCTTACCACACTCTCCGACGCCGCCATTTCCGGCGCTGCCGTGCCGGAAAACCGTATCTTAGCCCATTTACCCGTTTTTCATTCCAAACAACTTATTTATGTTAAAGTTTACATCTTTCTCACATAATAGGGTCCGATTTACTATCCTACCAAGTTTCATGCAAAACCGACTTCGTTTACCCGTCTTTTTTACAAACCGAACACTACTCGTTTTACCCGAAACGAACCAACTAACCCGTTTACTATCAAGTTCATTACTTTATCAATAACCATGACCCGATCTATCATCCTACCAATTTTCATGTAAATCTATACACGAAAAGTAAACCTTTTTAACAAAAACGTACCTTTGAGGTTTTTGTATAATTACTCGTGATGCTCAAAACCATATCAAACGAACTCCTATTTAAGTGATTCAAGCAGCCACAGAACAGTCTCGTCCCGATCTACAAACCCATCAGCTCACCTTCGCCGGAAACCTCGGCTACAGTCGCCGGAATCTTAACTTTTGAGCTGCTGTGATTTTACTGATAAAAATCGGACTTTACGACCTCTAATCGAAGACCCTTTCGGTGGAAAACTTCATTTATATGTCAGGAATACTCGGTTAAATTTGAGACCGATCCGACGGCTAGATCTCCGGGAATCTTTGTGTCTTTGTGGGTGTTTTTCTCAAAAACGGGAATTGGGTTAAGTTTGTGTTTTGATGGTGTAGGCTATGGTGTGGAGATGTATGAAAATGGAAAGGATTAGGGTTTTAAGGGGTATTTATACTCCCTTAAGCCCATAGACCTTAGGCCCATCTTTCCTTTTTGGTCCATAATTAATTCCATCTAATTAGCATACTTATTCTTCCATCTTTATTATTTTATTTCTCTACTAACTTAAGTAAACTTTTCCATATTAAATAAATAAGGTATTAATTATTTATTCTTAGAAATTTCGGGATGTTACAAGTCTACCCTCCTTATAAGAGATTTCGTCCTCGAAACCTGCTTAGTCCTTGTAAAAGGAATACTTCCTGTATTCACATTCTTTCTTGAACCGGCTTAGCTTCCTAACTTACCGGTTTATCCTTTGTCTCACAATCATCGAGTGATGTTAATTAGTTTTAGCTTTCTAGTTAGCTTGTCCATGAAGTCCTTGATGATAAGTTTCCTTATCCAGACTTTGCTAGTGCATATCACTTCCACAAGCATACTCTTCTTTCTTGTCCTTTAAATAGAAACATTGCACTTACTATCATTATACTGAGCACTGAATGACCATTCTGTCCAATTGCAACCTTTAGCAAATATACTGTTTGCGATGCGTTCAAAACGTAAGGAAGCACTCTTAGTTCCTCCTTAATGATTATTTCTTGAAATCTCTTTGTCCATCCCTTATGGTAGAATACTTCTTGCAATCCTTGAGTACATCCATTGCATAACTTGTTGGAGAACTCCTTAAGTTACCACTTAAACCTTCTTTCATTCTCAGCTTTGTATCAACACGTAGGGTTCATGAGTTATAGATGTCTAAGGTAGCTTGATCATGAAATCCATGGTGATACATCTTCCTTTTCTTGACTAATCAAGCCTCACGTTGTCCTATGAATCTATTGATGTTTGCCGTTGCATATCAGGCTGGCTGATCTATCGTAACCAATTACCTTAACCGACTTCCTTTCCGGTATGTCTTGACCTTCTTTTATAATACCATTCTATCCTTTCCGTTCCAGAGGACTTCCGTTCCATGATCACATGATTATCAATTACTTACTAATCATTTGTGTCAAGACTCAATAAATCAAAACCATATCTACTCTTTCCTTGCATGTCTTTCCACCTTTTGTCCTTGGTTTCTAGCATTCTCTTGCAGTGTGACTTTCGACTCCACCTTCATAACACATGTGGTTGTTCTTATCCGTGTTGGCAAAGTATCATATCTATCCACAACTGTCACATACCATGGACTCAACTTCATTTGACTTCTACTAAAGCGTTTCACTTCTATTAGTATATGCCTTCATTATAACCGACATCTAGACTTATGACCTTCATCTAGGATTTGGCCTCGAAGAAATCCATGATGTGGAATCCTCAGGCGACCAAATCTGATCTTCACATCATAAGTATTATCTTTCAACTCTATGTGTAACTAGAGAATTCATTTCTTTTTGTTTTCATTTAGCTCTCATCCTTTATAACTTTTAACTGTGTCTCATGGATCTCACTAATGCAATCCGAAGTACTAAATAATTTATACTACTTAAATGTCGTGACATCTTCTCCACATTCTGGCCGTCAGTAACCATATTAGCCTCACCAGGATAATACTTGATTTCACAATCATAATCCTTTATCAGCCTCACTCATCTTATTTCCTCATATTTCCTTCCTTCTATTTCTTATGACATGTGTCAATGGTAGACCTTGAAAACTTAGCATACTGTTACTCTTTCTTCAGCATTTCCAACACTTCTCTCAAGTGTTCAGCATGGTCGGACTTATCCCTTGAATAATCAAAACTATCGCCTGTGAAGACAACGACATATTTGTCCTAATATCGAATGACATGCCCTATTCATCATAACCATATCTATTGCTTGAGCATTCGTCTATCCATGATATCACGAGAAACTCGTAGTATTCATATCGCGTCTGATATGTTGTCTCAGGGATGCCTGCCTTTTCCACTTTCAACTTATGATAGACTGCTCTGAGGTCTATTTGCGAAGACCAACTCGCACCTTACATTTGATCAAACAAATTATCCATTTGTGGCAACGAATATCTATTCTTCACACTAAGCTTATTCAACTTGCAGTAATCTATACAAATCCCCATACTTCCGTCTTTCTCCTTCACGAACATCACCGGTACACCCCGTGTTGGGCCTAGTTTTGTGGTTTGAGGTTGATTGTAATTAGTACTAGTTATTAGGGCTTAGGTTTTGGGTGCACATGTAAATCGAGAACACCTTTGTGTTCTCGGTGGGCTTTTTGGTGTGTGGGCCGGTCTTTGGTTGTTATCCCTATATATAGAGATGTGCTGTATAGGGTTATGGTTGTTCATTCTCATTATTATCAAGTATTGTAAGTGCTTAAGCACCCGACGTATTCAATAATATACGTGTGTTTTGAAGCAGTTCCGTGTTACTATTATTGTTCTTATTTGTGTTCTTGAATCACCGAGTGTTAGTATTCCGCACTAATACTCGTTTAGTTGATATCATATTGTAGTGATCTAGATTCGGGACTTACAACTGGTATCAGAGCCTTTGACGAATTCAGGCTCGTTATTGTGATATCAACGGATTCAAGAACATATTGTTTTCGATGGTGTAGGAACTTTTCCGGCGAACAGTGATTGGAAGAGAAGGCTGAGTTATTTTTTGGGTAAAGATTGGGTTGACTTGGAAACATATCATCATTCCCTAATTTACGAAAGTTTGTTACAAGAAAACTGGAAAGATTGTGGTTTTCGGTCAAAAGATTTGGTCAATAAACCTTGTTCTCGGCTTGCTTAGTTTTCGGCCATATCTTACCAAAATCAGTCATTTCGGTCAAAAGATCTAGTCAACTTTTGTGGTTATCGGTCAATTGATTTGGTCAACAAGGGCAGTTCTCGGTCAATGAAGTGTCAACATTTGAGTTCTCGGTCAAGGGGAGTTTTCGGTCAAAAGTTTGGTCAACCAGAGTAGTTTTCGGTCAAATATTTTGGTCAACTGTGCGTTCTCGGTCAACCTCAGTTCTCACCTTAGTTCTCGGCCCAAAGTCTTTGTTCTCTGCCTAGTCTGTGTTTGGGCTTGTCTTATTGGACTTAATTCTTTATTGGACCTAAAATAAATCAGTAACAGTTTTGAAATGGCCCAGTTAACCAATGGCATCAACTCAACCAACTCGTCACTACACCAGGAACTTGACTCCATCATGGGCACTGCTACTCGTATACCATGTTTGTTATCCCACGAGGGTTTCAGTGAGTGGAAATTCCATTTCGAACATTATGCCAAAATGAAAGACTCAAAGATTTGGAGAAGTATTGTGAGGGGACCTCAAAGGATTACTTATCAAAAGGCTGGTTCAACTGAGGTTCTTGTGAAACCGGTTGCTCAATACGATGATGATGACTTTGCAAAAGTTGAAGAAGATGAGAAAGCTTTATCAACTCTAACTATGGCACTTTCACCCGAGATTGCTCTCCAGTTTAGAGAGCTCCAATTAGCAAAGGAGTTGTGGGCCGCACTGATAGAAGTTTATGAAGGTAATGAGGATATGAAGAGAAGTCGCCAGGATTTGTTGCAACAAAAGTTTAATATGTTTAATCATGTTCTGGGAGAGACGTTGGAATCTCAACTTCAGAGGTTTATATCCCTCGTAACTGAAATGAGAACTGCTGGCATTTTTCTGAAAACCTCAGAGATTAACAACAAGATAGTGAACTCTCTGCCGAAAAATTGGGATATGAATGTTGCAGTTATCAAAAAAACCAAAGATCTCAATAGAATGAGCATGACAGAAATGATTGCCACCATTAAAGCATGCGATATGGATGATAAACAACGGGCAATAAATCATGCAAGTTCTTATAGTACTGCTGGTTATAATGTTGCTTCTAATAGTGCCCTCATGTCTCAAGATAGTTTCTCACTATTTAAGCCCTCTCAACTACCACCACCGGGAAACTTTCAGATGTTCTCGTCCACCGTTGGTCAATCATCGTCATCAAATTCACCTAATCCAGCTCTAGTATTTTTTACCAAATCTGGTCAGTCAGTTAGTGATTCTGGCAAAACCGCTTCCAGTGTAAACCCCAGCCAGATTCCTACCATACCTAAAGAAACTCAAGAAAATATTGCATTAATGGCAGGATTTATGAATTGTTACCATGCGTTTCTGGCCGGAGATTTGGTCCAACCCATGGCTGCTACTGAATTTGATCAGATTCATCCTGATGATGTTGATGAAATGGACATCTCGTGGCAAATTTCCATGGTGGTTTTCCGTGCTAAGAAGTTTACCAAAAGGACGGGTAGAAATAACTGAAGCATGCCAAATAATCAAAAAGTGGGATTTAACAAGGAGACTCTCAGGTGTTACAACTGTCACGAGCCTGGTCACTTTGCTCGTGAATGCACCAATCAGGCTAAAGAGGGGAATACGGAAAGGGCCTTGGTTCCAGCTGGAAATGCTCGGAGTGAAGCTGGAAGTAGTTCAAGTAATTGGTAAAGAAGTATGGTTGCTCAAACGTTATCATGGGAAGGACAGATGGCTGCGCTGAATATTGGAAATCAAACTGCTAATTTCGCAACAGTTGAGGAATTTGAAGAGGAAAACACAGCTGAGGAGAAGGTTAAGGAGCTCCAATTTGCATAAATGACGTTCACTTCTCCGGACTCATCTGAGGTACGTTTTCAACCATGTTCTTTAAATTGTGGTGAGAAAATTGAGATGTATCAATTTCATAATGACAATCTAATTAGAGATATGGAAAGAATAAAATTAGTGAGTTTTAAACTTAAGAAAAATGAAAAAGGGTTTTTAGACAAAACTGAATCTCTCAATAAAGACATTAAGAAACTCAAGTCTGATTTTAGTATTAAAATTTGTCACTATCTTGATGCTAAACAAGAAATCGCTGAGTTGACTGCTAAACTGGAAACCGCCAAATCTGAAATTTTAAATTTAACTAACAAGTTTGAAAAGGCTGAACTTGATTTTAAGAAATTCGATGGGTCTAGTAAAGTTGTCAACTCAATGATTGAGAATCAGTTGTGGTGGAAAGAAAATGAAGGTGAGGGGATAGGATTCAGTCAAGTTCCCCCACCATACAACCACAACTATGTTCCTACTCCTGTTACCAAAGAACAGGAAGAAAAGATAAAGGATTTGAAGTACTGTAAATAAGATAAAGGTGAGGGGACTGGCTCTGCAAGTGCCGGTTCATCTACTTCAAGTGTGAATGATTCTAACGTGTCTACCTCATGTGCAAAAAAATGAATTGTGAAGGAGTGGACTGATGAGGATGACGACCCCTATTTTGATTTTGATAATAATTTCATTTCTAATGTTTCTTTAGAACTTCCTGTTTTGAACTCTATTATTCCGATTTTTATGTGGGCTCTGTTTTAAAGAGCAAGGATGGTTGTGTGATTTATTCGGTTGAAACCTTAAGTTCTAATAATGTGATTTCTAATTAAAACAAAATTTCAAAAAGTTCAAAAAATTCAGAAAAATATGTTGCACCTAAGTTTGTCAAGGAGGGATGCTCTAATGACAAACAAGGTGATAAGTTTAAAAAGGAAAATGTATATTCTTGCAAATCTAAACAGACTGGTCCACATAACCAGTCCAGACAAGGAGCTGCCTAGAGTGAATTTTTCATAAAACGTCAGACATGTTTTAACTGTGACACTCCTGGTCATATTGCCAGAAATTGTCCACACCGTCCGTACATTCCATACTACGGATTTTATCAAAGGAATATGGCATATGTGCCTCATAATTCATGTAGGCAAGGGTTTAGACATCATACGGCTAGTTCCTTTGACGATGATTGGAACCGAAACAAATCTGGCAGGTTTAGTCTTCATCAGACCAAACCCAACATGATCAAAGGAAGGGTAAATAAAGGTGTTTCAAGTTCAAAATCACATATAAACATTAACACTAGACCTAAACAGGAGAAGAAAAAAACGTCATCTAATAAGTCCACGTCTAAGGCACCGGAGATCATGACAAGCATTCGTACTTATAATTCCTAATCTTCCAGACATAAATGGTTGCCTAAATCGCCGGCGAAAGCATCTAATCATTCTATTTTTGATGATCAAAAGGATATGACATGGCAGTCTGTGACAAAAGTTGATGAGTCAGGGTCACCCAGTGTAAGTATGGACTGGGTACCAAAAACTAACTAATCTCGTGTTTTGTGCAGGGACAGCTATGGAGGAATATCATCAGACCTTGGTATGTTGATAGTGGCTGTTCCAGGCACATGACAGGAGACATCACCCAGCTACACGACATTCAAACATTCAATGGTGGGTATGTGTCCTTTGCTGGAGGAGAGAAAGGAAAAGTCACTCAAAAGGGTACTGTAAGTAACGTTGTGTTGAAGTTTGAAAATTTTAATTTTGTTCCAGAATTGAAGCATAGTCTTTTAAGCGTGTCGCAAATTTGTGAGAAAGACTTTTCAACTCATTTTACCAAAAAGGAGTGCTTAATTCTGAAACCTGCTATAATCATACCAGAAGAATAGATTCTTTTTCGATCACAACGAAAAGATAATGCTTATGTGATCGACATGAACCAAAATGTTCCCGACGAAATTACATGTTTGTTTTCAAAAGTGTCGGGACATAATGCGATGCTTTGGCATCGTCGGCTTGGTCATGATAATATTAAAAATCTTAATCGTCTTGCTAAAAACAACTTAGTGCGTGGTTTACCTATCAAAGATTTTGTGACTGTTGAAAAATGTGTGGCTTGTGCTTTGGGAAAACATCATCGAAAATCTCATAAGCCTAAATTAATTAATTCCATCTCATCAGTTTTTCAATTACTTCATATGGACCTCTTCGGACCTGTCCATGTTCTAAGTTTTTCTCGTAGCTCTTATTGTCTTGTTATTACTGATGACTACTCACGTTTTACCTGGGTATTTTTCTTGTCAAATAAGAGTGAAACTGCAGATCTGATCAAGAAGTTTGTGGTATTAATGGAAAAACAACTGAACCTTAAGCTGAAAGGAATCCGATGTGATAATGGAACGGAATTCAAGAATGCAGTTCTGAATCATTTCTGCTCAGAAAAGGAGGTGCTTCGTCAGTACAGTGCTCCGCGGACGCCTCAACAAAATGGTGTTGCTGAAAGAAGAAACAGAACTCTAATTGAAGCTGCACGAACAATGTTATGTGACTCCAAACTACCACTGTTTTTCTGGGCAAAAACCATCAATACGGCTTGTTATGTTCTGAATCGGGTGAAGTCAATAAGTCTAAGGTGAAAACTACGTATGAGATTGTTTATGGTCATTCACCCACTGTCAAACATTTCAAAACATTCGGGTGTCTGTGCACTTTACTAATTCTAGAATCAAATCCAAAGTTTGGAGCCGTAGCTGATGAATGTTACTTTGTTGGATATGGGGGAATACAACATATCGGGTCTACAACAAGTCAACTAAGTAGATTATAGAATCTTATGAAGTTCGTTGGTTAGAAGGAAATGAGACTGACGCCCGTGTCGGTCCTGAATGGTTATTCGACTACAATGAAATTTTCAAGCCCTTCAATGTATTTCCTGTCATCAATCCAGAATCTCAAGATGGTTCCACAGTGATAATTGCTCAAGATAGCTCTAAATCATTGTCTCACATTTCTCCGTTACTGGATGATGAGGTTATTGAGATGACTAGTACCTCGACCAAATCAAGTCAGCCTATCCAATCTTCAGAGACCGATCATTCACAACCAATCTCGTCTGAGAATACTGTTGATGTTGAGTGGGAGAGTTCCGTTCGTCAGATATTCGGGAGCACATTGTTTCCGGATATCATTCCAAATGAATACGTTGCCGGCACTTCGTACTCTCACAGTACAGAAACATCGGGATGGAAAGACCCCCTTACTGACTCCGGGGAAAACGTAACAAATCTTCAACCAAACAATGGTGTTTCTGATCATTCAATTCCTTCAAGAATTCAAAAGAATCACCCGATTGATAACGTCATAGGACCCATTGAAGCGGGTGTGTCCACCAGAAGTCAGACCGGACACATAAACAGTTGCATGTTCTCTTGTTTCATATCTCAAATCGAACCAAAGAATGTTGAGATGGCCCTTCAAGAACCTAGTTGGGTCGATGCTATGCATGAAGAACTGAATCAGTTTAAGAAGTTGAAGGTATGGAGATTGGTTAAATTGCCGGAAGGAAAGAAAGCTCTTGATACAAGATGGGTTTTTAGGAACAAGCAAGATGACACCGGGGTTATTGTTCGTAATAAGGCACGACTGGTAGTTCGCGGATTTCGTCAGATTGAAGGGTTAGATTACACAGAAGTCTATGCTCCAGTAGCTAGACTTGAGACAATTAGAATTTTTCTGGCGTATGCATATGGGGTTCACAGTTTATCAGATGGATGTTAAAACAGAGTTTTTGTATGGTGAGGTCAAAGAAGAAATTTATGTCGATCAGCCACCGGGTTTCGTTGACTCTAAGAGGCCAAATCCTGTTTACAAGTTAGACAAGGCGCTATACGGACTACATCAGGCTCCAAGGGCGTGGTATGCTACACTGACCGCGCACCTACTTGATCACGGCTGCAAGCGGGGAACGATTGATCAAACTTTGTTCCGAAAAACTGTCGGAAAGGATTTGATTCTGGTCCAGATTTATGTTGATGACATCATCTTCGGTTCCACCAGTGCTGACTTGTGCAAAGAATTTGAAGGCGTTATGAAGAAAAGATTTGAGATGAGTTTGTTGGGTGAAATGACAACATTTCTGGGGTTACAGGTTCGGCAAAGTCCAACGGGAATTCTGTTACATCAATGAAAGTACGTTGAAGATATGCTGGCTAAGTTTGAGCTTCAAGATTCCAAGATTTCCAATACTCCAATGGCTGAAAGACCGCTTTTATCATCTGATCCTGAAGGGAGTCCCGTAGACCAGACATACTATCGATCGATGATCGGGTCTCTGATGTACCTCACAGTCAGCCGTCCCGACATAATGTTCGCTGTCTGCCAATGTGCTCGCTTCCAGGCTAATCCTAAACTCTCTCATTTAATTGCTCTTAAACGTATTTTTAGATATCTGAGTGGACAACCGAAGTTCGGTCTTTGGTATCCCAAAAAATCAGAATTTGATCTTTATGCTTTTGCTGATAGCAATTATGGTGGAGATGACATTGACAGGAAATCCACGTCAGCTGGCTGCCAGTTTCTCGGAGATAGATTCATTTCATGGAAGTGTAAGAAACAACAAACAGTGTCCACTTCGAAAGCCGAAGCAGAGTATATTGCAGCGTCTGCTTGCTGCTCTCAGGTTATCTGGATGCAAAATCATTTTCTGGATTACGGTTTGGAATTTCTTGACACTCCTATTTTCTGTGATAATGATGCAGCCATTGCTATTGTGAAAAACCCAGTCCAACATTCTAAAACCAAGAACATCGACATTAAAATTCATTTTATTCGTGATTGTTTCGATCGAAAATTGATTCATCTTGAACAGGACCACACCGATAATAACATGGCGGACCTATTTACAAAACCGGTCGGAACAGCAAAATTTAATGTGCTAGTGAGTTTTCTTAAAATGCTACATTTCGAGGATTGAGTGTTTTTGGGAGTAAATTTGCACTTGTTTTTTGTTTAATTTTTGCACAAATTTAGGGGGAGAAAAAATCAAAAAGACAAAAATAGTGTGTGAGAAAAAATCAAAAAGACAAAAATAGTGTGTGTGCGTTGCTTTTATTTAAAAATCAAAAAGACAAAAATAGTGTGCGTGCGTTGCTTTTTTTTTTAAAAAAGAAAAAAAAGAAAAAATTTAAATAAATAAAAAATTATTAACATTCATTTTTGCTTAAAATTATGTCGGTTTCTCAAGTTTGAAGGACATATACTTGTATATAGTTGGTCCGGTGTTCTATATATAGTTTCACAGGATAGCCATTTACCTGATGACTGAAAGCACCCGGGGCGATTATGATATGTTGTTTGTGTTTCGTGTTCTTTTACTTAAAATTATGTTGTTAAATCAGAGTCAGAAGGACATGTGTTTTCATGCATGTTTGGTCTAGTTAATCACTTGTGGTTACAATGGATAGCCATTAACCTGAAGGCTTACAGTGACCGGGGTGACTAAATGCTTAACGCGTGTGTTTTACTTAACTCTCTGGGAAGTGATATTACTATTCAGTTAATAGCCCTTTTAGAAGTTTGAAAATATTTTCAAATGGAAATTGATCCAACCTTTGGAAAGTGATAGATAAATTGTTTTTGTGTGCCTAACGGGTGAAGTTATTTGGCTTAAAAGACTTTAGAACAGTCATTGATGTGTATGGTACTTTCCACGATGCGTAAAAGTTAAAGTGATACAAACTAAATTTGCTAAACTTAATGTGGAGAGTCATTTTGAAGACATGTGCATGTCTCTAGATACATCTCTCCGAATGACAGGCAGAAAAGCAATTACCCAGTCATACACGAGCCCGTTAGTGTCTTGATCACCAAAAATATAATACAATCAAGCTATTGCTACTACTATTATTATTAAAAAAAAGTTGTGATTGAAGTAATTTATGTCTATTGAATTTATTTCTTTATCATGGCTTCAAGGGTTCAAACTAGAACTACAGAGATGGAGGCACACAAGTAAGTCATGTCATGTCTCGAATGAAAGGCTTGTCAGTTTACTGGCACTAAGTCCAACGTTTAACCTTAATTCTAAGCCATGCTTTGTATAAAAATTATTTTGATCAATCACTAGGGGGTTGGAGTCAAATTGGGGTGATCTGGGAAAAGCCAAATACGCTTTGAGAAGAGATAGGAGGCATCATAGGTCCATGAGTGATGTCCATTTATGCTTTATGCCTAACTGAACCTTAATCATATCACTGATGCGATGAAAGATCTTGCTGATTATGGGATACACGCTATCAATCTGTCTCTTAGATGTCATAATAATGCTGAACATGAATCTTTGTGACTGCCTCTTAAACAATATGATTCCATGTTCGGATCTTTTCACAAGGGCGGCAGTTTACGAAGAACTGAAATTTGATCCCGACGTTAAAAATAAGGGGAGTTGTTTTCTGGTGAAGATAATTTATGTTTTTTGTTTTGTCTCGTCATGTTTAATTTTGGTTTTTTCTCGAAATTACTCTCCTCGAAACGCCTGTGCAAATGGTGTGTTTTTCTTAAATCTTGGGCTTTGAAAGGCTTGGATATCATCTAATGGATATTGAGTTCTGTTGGGCTAGCTTTGTTAGGTTTTCGGCTCACCTTAAGCCCTCAAAGAGTTTTCGGCCCGGCCCACTGAGTTTGATATATATATGTTAAGGAGTTTTTCTTTTTCATTTTTATTATCTTTTCATTCTCAAGAACCCTCTCAGCCGAGATCCTATTTTATAATATTTCTTGCCGAGATCTAAACTCTTTCACTAATTAAAGCTTCAAGTGTGTTTAGTAATTAGCAGGTACTGGAGATGGTTTCATGTCCCTAAGATCTATTGTTGTGGCCTTACAAACTGTCTTTACGGATGACTTGATGAACTCTGATCATTGGTGTTATGAGTAAAAAGGGTTTTGATGGATTTAATAGTGGTTAATTAGGGGTTTTCGGTTGATCTTAACCAACTTGTAGCAGGTTTCATGGTGGTTTTAGGGATCTCGGTGGGATTGAAGGGGATTGCTCGTTTCCTGAGGAGGAATCCAAAAGGGTTTTATGTTCACAGCTGTGTTGGAGTTCTCGGTTGACTTTTGTTGACAGAGAACTCCCTATCATGACAGAAAAACTCGTTCTCGGCCAAGTCCTGACCGAGAACCCTTGTTCCCGGTTAAACACTGACCGAGAACCCCCTTCATGGCAGAAAACTTCGTTTTCGGACAAATCGTGACCGAGAACCCTTGTTCTCGGTTAATTTGTTGACAAAGAACCAAATTGTTGACCAAGATCCCTCTTGCTGGGCCAAATTCTTACTTTTTGAGCCCAAACCTTCACAGTGGTGTGAGCTTGGACCGATGTAATGTAGTTTGGGTTACCTGATGTGTGTTTATTTAGGATTTTATTGGTCCAATAACTATTTATGAATAAATTGTTGATCCATGTCAAGAAAATTTAATTATTATCTAACTTGTTAAGTTTGGTGCAGATATGGCTGATCAAAATCCGTTAAAGTTTGTAGATACTCATAATATAGCTGGTCACTTGTATCACCCGCCACTGGCTCAAAAGGAGTTCAAGTCGATGATTGTTGGACTCAACACTTGCAGGATTTTCCATGCTCTTCGTGAAAATCCTGTCATTTGCAAGAAGATGGTCATTGATTTCTGGAATAATGCAAAGATCAACTCTCAAGGGGCAGATGGATTTACTTCAATCGACTCCAAAATACAGATGAAGCCTGTTACTGTTACTGAAGGCATTATCAGAGAGGTACTTCTGTTTGGGGATCAACCCGACTACCCAACAGAATATTCTACCGCCGAGGTTACTGAAGTAATTAGAAGAATGTGGTATGAAGGAACTTATCCACCGGCAGTCAAGAAACTGTTTCACTCGTACTGGAGATACCTCTTGCACACGCTTTTCACTTGTATCTCAGGAAGAAAAGTGTAACATCCTAAAATTTATAATGTTAAATAAAGAAAGTTACGTTTAGTGATTTCGCGTTATTAATTAATTAATGTCGAGTAAAGAACGGATCATGGACTTAGATTAATTAAGATGGGTTAAATGAGAATGGGCCTTAGGTCCATGGGCTTTAAGGGATATAAATATCCCCTAAACCAACCTAAAACCCTAAACCCTCATTTCATTTCCATCATAATCTCTACACACTCAAAAACACACACATACACTACACCATATTCGGCCGAGAGAGAGAGAGACATCCGAGACCAAGAATCAAGCCGACCATTATTAGATCTTCAATATACGAGATAACCAAGCAAACCGCGACCACACTGAACGTATAAAAGGTATGTTCTTGACCTTTATAGTTTACGTAGTATTGAACGTTTTTACCTTAAAGGTCCAAGATTTATAGTATATACGAGATATATATACGACCGAAAACGGTTAGGGAACGTAGTGGGTGATGTCGAACCATAACAAGGGTATTAAAATCGCCAAAATGCTTGATAAAAACAAAACCCGTAGCTGAACTGGGCAACTTCGCCTGCAAAACCACAACTTCGCCTGCAAAAGCATAACTTCGCCTTCAAAGCTTAACTTCGCCTAAGGCCAAGTTCTCCTAATTAATAACTTCGCCTAAGGCCAAGTTCGCCTAAGTGATAACTTCGCCTACGGCCAAGTTCGCCTAACTGATAACTTCGCCTAAGGCCAAGTTCACCTAACTGATAACTTCACCTAAAGCTAAGTTCGCTTAAGGTTTAACTTCGCCTAAAGTTAAGTTCGCTTAGAAAATAAATTAAAAACCTAATGGAAAATGTGTTAAGACAGTTAATGTAAATAAATATTTTCTAGCCCAGCCAGGGGCTCTGCCCCTTGGACCCTGCTAGGGGCTCTAGCCCCTAGCAATCATTCATACATTTCACATTATCCACATAAGGCATACACTTATCTATTAGGCAGCCCCTAGACCCCGCTGCCAGGGGCGCTGCCCCCGGACCCCCGTTCGTTGTGGGTCATATAAAGATAGAAATACAACATGAGTAGTAGTAGTTAATTGATACGTATACTTGTTATACAGTCAGCCGTGCACAACTGAAGAAAGGGATAACTATTAACGGAGAGCGTAACAGGATTCAGGTGAGTTTCTAGCCCCATTTATGTGTTATGTTTTCGGGGCTGTGTGCATACTCAATATGTTTGTTAATACGCTTATCCTAATAGATAAGTGTATGCCTTATGTGGATAATGTGAAATGTATGAATGATTGCTTGATGGTACGTGAACGATCTTCGGATATTGCACGTACTGTCAGGTTGTAACGCTATGTATAAGATAAGTATGATATGTATGCTTATGTGTATGAAAGTGATAAAGTTAATAAAAGAAGGAAATGATGGTTGTATGGTTACGAAAAGGGTACCGAGCCCTAATAATACTCGAGGTATGATGTATGGTTATATGGTAACGAAGAGGGAATCGAACCCTACTAATATTCGAGAACTAGGGAACCGAACCCTACTAATATTCGAGGAAAGAGGGTACCGAGCCCTAATAATACTCGAGGAAAGAGGGTACCAAGCCCTAATAATACTCGAGGAAGGAGGGTACCGAGCCCTAATAATACTTGAGGAGGGAGGGTACCGAGCCCTAATAATACTCGAGGAATGTAGGGCGTAATGCTCTTTATAACGTAAGATATGAAAGTAAGTTAATACAAAAGAAAGTATGAAAGTATGAATGAAAGAATATAAGTTTATGTGTATTGTATAGTGTATGATTAACTAGAACTCACTCAGCGTAGCTGACTTTTAGTATGCACGCAGGTGAGTAGGATGAGGCAGCTCGCTTGAGGAGACACGTGGCACTGAATAAGAGGCTGGCATCAGAAGACTCAAGACGTTTAAGTTTAATGTTTCGTTCATTTTGAAAGACAAAATGATGTTTTAAGACAAGACGTGTTTTGTTATGAAATGTTTTATGAAAGCTTTTATATTCCGCGAATGTTTTAATTAACTATGATATTTAGAACTGCGTTTATGAGTAAATCCAACACGAAAGTAGGGCTACCGGTAACGGGGCCTTACAAAAAGGGGGTCAGATGAGATCAATCACACCCAGACGTCTTCTATTGTTGCTCTGATCATGGGTTGGAATTAAAACTATTCCAAATTCGTCTTCAATGAAATGATGAGCAATCTCAGGGCAAAGAAGAAAGAGATGTTTTTGATGTACCCAAGGTTTTTGCAGATGATCTTTGACTCTCATTACACTGATTTGGTTAAAACTGTTGAGACCTTGGATATGAAGACAATGGGACCCAACTCCTTTGGGTTAATGAAGCAGTCAAAAAAAGGGGGAAAAATAGTTTACAGGGGATTGAGACCCCTGGAAAAATTCGGTCATTTTGCTGAGACCGAAGCTGAGCCTGTCATAGCTTAGGTTGCTGATGAACACGTGGTACCCGCTCAACCACGTGCTTCTACGTTTGAGATCTCCGATGATGAAGATGAGGAAGAAGAGCCTCGTCATCCAAGTACTCTTACAAATGATGAAAGATTAAAAGCCCTCGAAGCTGCAAAAGTCCTATTTCAGTCAACTGCTCGGAAGCCTCCTTCGACAGTTACTGAAGATGCTGAGGAAGACTATGAAGAAGAGTCAACTGCTGATCTCATCCATCGTAAACGAAAGAGAGATGATTTAAAATCAAGCGAGTTGGCAAGTGAAGTTGAAACAACCAAAGCAACACCAACACCAACAATCACACCAGCACCAGAATCAACCTCCAGCCCTCAACAGATCACCGATCAACCAGAATCACAAACTGAACCAATTGCATCTACTACTAAGCCAACATTCATGGAACTGTTGTCCAGTGATTTTGGTGATGACCTTGATTTTGAAGCAGAAATTCCGCACAATGACGCTATAGATATCCCCTCTGGGTCATCTAGTCAATTTGTTCATGGCAGTCAAGTTCAGGTGTTTCAGATAAGGTTGCTCAAATTCTTGCCATGTAGGAAGCCTTTCTTCAGAACAAGGGAAAATGAGTGGTTCTTGAGAATGCTCATGTGGACATTCAGGCTCTGCAACGACGAGTTTTTGAACTCGAGCAGGATTCGGTAATTAAGGATGTTCGTATTCAGGAGCTTGAGGCCAGCAATTCAGACAAAGACTCCAAGATTAAAGAATTGCAGTCAGTAATGGGAGGCCTAACTGCGATGTATCTCGATCTTCAACAAAGGCTATTTCAAAAGTTTGGAGACGAGTTCAAAAGTAATGGAGATATGGTACATCGAGCTCCAACTACTGATCAAGACAAAGATTCTAATGCTCATCCAGACGATAACATTGCTGTCAGTCGACAAGAAGAATCAGATTCTATGAATCGTTACTTGGATGCACCATCTGTTACAAAAGAGAAGTCTGACAGAATTAAAAAGAAGTTGCTTGAGAAGGGAAAGAAGAAGCTGCTGGTAATGAAGAACTCAGATCAAAATGTTGTATCTTCAGATGACCCAGAGAGATATGTTGTTACACTTCAGAAGGGGTTCTCTGACAAATACGGTGATCGATCTGGAGTTCTATCATGGGGTTTTGATGCAAATAAGAGAATGTGGTAGGTCAAGAGAAAGTCAGGGACAATGGAGTACTACAAAAAGATGAAGGACTTTGGTTCTTAGACTAAAGTTGATTTGAGTGACTTAATATATGCTCCATTTTCAAATCCATCACACGACAAACGGGGCACTGATTTCTGGAAATTTCTCAAGCGTCAAGTTGATAGAGGCTTTCCAAATATGCCGACTGCTGAATCTTTTCTGAAGAAAGCCAAAGGAGTCCTGGATCCATGAACTGGGAAAACTATGGTGAATGTGATGTGGCCTCCCACAAAGAAAGCTACTTTCATTTTTGTACTCCCGATGGTACATTGGACAACATGAGATTCTGGTTCTTTGATCCCTTTACTGCTACAACTGTTGTCAAGCTACAAAAGGGAAAAGGTCAATATCGCTTTGTTGACCCTAAGGATCTATTGAAATTTCATGAGAAGGACATCAAGACACTCAGTACGCATCAGATTGTTGCTGATGGTCTTTTTGAAACAGCCACCAAAGAATACACAAGCATGGGGGCATCTATCATCAATAACAAATTTTGGGCTGGAGGGTTGAAGGATGCGGATCTTGATTACACGGAGGAAGAGTAAAGATAAAGCTACAAACCAGGGGGGAGATTGTTGGGACTAGTTTTCTGGTTTGAGTTTGATTGTAATTAGTACTAGTTATTTGGGCTTGGGTTTTGGGTGCACATGTAAACCGAGAATGTCACACCCCGACCAAAGGCGGTGGAACATGCCGGGGTGCAACGTGATTGGACAAATACACAAGACACTATTTAAAGTGACGATATTTATTCAACTCTTTTTTTTCAACAAATCAATAACAACACATCTCGTTCATATAAACAACTAGCATTCATATTGTTCGTTTTACTAATACTCTAATAGTCTTTGTAACGTTTTCCGTCAAGCACTCGAGTCAACAAAAGTCAAACCTGTAACATTTCATAAAATAAAGTTTGTCAACACATAGGTTGATGAGCAATTCATAAGTTTGAGCATATAAGTATATAGTAACAAAAGCCACAAAACTTGTATACAAAACCATAAATAAAAGCAACAACTTGGATAAATTGACAATCGCTAATAGAATTACGTTAGCGCCACCTAGCTACAAGGGGTTGCCAAGTAGTCTAGGATTTAATAGAATATCGTTAATTGCTTTACGTTAACGACACCGTGCTATAAGAGAATACCAGATAGATCACGGATTTATAGACTTCCCCATGACTGAAAGCGAAAAACACATAGGCACATAGCATGTAAGCATAGAACACCAAATCAAGCAATTATTCAAGTAAAGTATACAATCACGTTTGTGGGTTTAAAGATTCAAGTAATTGAAGCATTTAGTTTGATAAGTATGAAATGTCACCCCAAAACGAAAGATGGAAAAGGGGTATGAAAGTACTCACCTCGATTGATGAACCGAGAAATAAATAGATAAATAAATGAAGCTCGAATGGTAAACGAATAGATCTAACTTGAAACGATAAACTCCTTAGCTAAAATAAATAATTTAATATACATTAATGAACTTGAAACCATAGTGAAACTATATTTGAAACATGAACGATGAGGTCCAGTTATAGATCGGATTACCGGTTAATTTGTTAATGATTAGGGACTCGTACATAATTAATAATTAGAATAAAAATAATATTATTTTATTGGGATTTTAAATAGCTAAACCAATATTAAAAGAGACAAGACGGGTTTTAAATCAAGGGTTCGGTTTTCATAAAATGAATTGATAATATAGCTTATAATAATATTATTAATGATAATGATAGTAATGATAATAATAATTCTAAAAAGATATGTTAGACATGTATATATATATATGTATAAGATAATGATAATAACAATAACTATTTTTGATAGTACAAATATAGTATAATAATTATAACAATAATTATTATTAATAATACTAATAATAATAGTTATAGAATAAAAGTCTTGGTATTAGTTAAAGTGTTGATAAAAATAATAACAATAATAAATAATATTCATAGTAAATAATGATACCATACTTGATGTTGGTTCGATTTCTAAACGAATTCACAAAATAAGTATAATAATATTATTGTTAATAAATAAATGATAGAAATATGATTTTTAATAAATAATAATAATATGGTCTTTATTAATAATAATAACTTAAATATTTATAAGAATAATGACAGTAATAATAATAATATTATTATTATTAATATTAATGATAAATAAATATAATAGTAAGTTATATGTTAAATACTAATAATAATCTTTTTGTAGCGACATTAATATTAATAGTAACAATAAATTTTATAGTACGAAAAGATACTACCAAAACCGGCTAGGACGAGACCCGAACTCGAGACCTCTAGTTTAATAACTTATGTACAAACCAACAGAACCAAAATAATTATACCCATAAGAACTTTTATGTATCCATTTCCCGGGTATTTATCTTTTCCCTAATTTAAACCAATGTCCATACTCATCCAACTCGTTTCAAAGAATGTAATCCGATAACTAAAACCGGTTACTAACAATCTAAATCTGAAAATCAATATATGAAAACTAATAATACCAAAACCCCAAATTAATTTAGCTATTAACTATTCCCGAGTCGTGGATCTATACTGGGAAGTAAACGAATCGAACCCGATGGAGACGAAGCAACAGCAGCCGCCGGAAAACGAAGGCCGAGAGAGAGAGAGAGAGAGCTGCGAGAGAGAGAGAGATAACAAGGAGAGAGAGGGAGAGAGAGAGGGAGAGAGAGAGAGAGAGAGATAACAAGGAGAGAGAGGGAGAGAGAGAGAGATAGAGTGAGCCGAGAGAGATAGAGAGACTGAGAGAGAGAGGCCGAGAGAGAAAGATAACGGCGGTGAGAGACTAAGGGTACGGCGGCGGCTTTCCGGTCGCCGGAAAAACGCGAGCGGAAGTGGGGTTGCAGCTCCAGATGCCGGAAAACGCGAGGGGGTAGGAGGAGTGGTTTTCGGTGGTGGTGTCGGATAAAAAAGGGACGGTGTTCGGTGGTGGTGCTCGCCGGAAAACGAGGAAGGAGAGTTATGGGATTACCGGAGGGTGAGGGTGGTGACCGGAGGGTGTGTTGGCCGGGTTTCCGTCGCCGGTCAGCTAGGTTCGCCTGAAAATGGCTAGAGGGGGGGGGGGGGCGGTGGCGGCTGGTGTGCTATTGTTTGTGATGCTATGTTAGGTTTAGGGTTTTATGTGTTTATATGTGTATGCATATTTTAACAAAAGGCCCCTCAAGTTTCTGTCATGGTTTAAAACGAGTTTAAAGATTTCCGAAGCTTATAATAACTATACAAAACTCAGTTTGGACCTCTTATATTTTTCATAACAACGCTATGATATGACAAACATCGATTTATTGGTGATCGAGATCTATAATAATATTATATAATAATAAATTAAGGTTCTAAAATGTTTGAGTCGGTTTTACAAAATAAAAGTTTACAATACGGATACAACTTGAGACTCAAATTTGACGGATGTCACAGTATCCCAAACTTTTTGGAAATTTCGTCCCGAAATTTAAATAAACTTAAAGAAAAAGTAATTATTAACAAATGTTGTCTTTAGTAAATAATTGCATGAACAAACTTTAAGCAAACGAATAACGTCAAATCCTTACATGATTTGAAAAACGCTACAAATGAGAAACATAATAAAGGCACTATATATAGGATGTACCAGCGGCGTAACCACCATGCCCTTAATCATGATTCACATTTCCATCATTTTTCTGCCATCATCCTTGGGTCTGAGTTATCGCACACAAGTGTACTTACTATGGCTTCCATACGGGGATTTCGATAATTAAGTGTGCACCCATAATTATTTAAATCGTCGTATGGTCCACATGGTTCGTTCAATTGTGTGGTTTAAGAGACATATTTATTTTGAAATCTTTAAATAATAGATGTGTAAATAAATTTGTTGAATTTTACCAATATTGAAAAAAAAACAGTACTAGTGGTTGAGAATTTCGGGATTGACTTTTTAGCAAGTAGGAAAATGGGATACATAAATGAAACAGTTAAAATCTTAGAGTATGATCAAGGTGAAAAGAACTATTTTGGTTTAATTAAGCAAAGACGATCAAATAATTAATATCCATGGTAAACAAATACGAAACGGGATTTAAAGTCAAATGTCATTAAGATAGTTACCAAAGTCTATAAATCAAGGTACTAAATAAGATATATAAGATGAAACCTGATAAATAGAAATGAAAGGTCCAATAAATGATCACGTAAAGTTGGGATAAACAATGATACAACTTAAAATAACATCGTACGATGAGTTACATACGTGTACAAACTTGAGGTTATAGGTAATTGAGAATACGATTGCGTGAAATGTATCAACATGATAAATGAGGTGAGTTTCTTTGGGGTGACGCATACGTGCATCAATATATATAAAATAGTATTGATTAACAACCAAAACAATCGATGAAATGTGATAAAACGTGAATACGGCCACTATTGTGAAACCATTTATATAATCGTCATTATAATAACGATTTATAATAGCGCCAAAACTTGTAGACAGCCATACATAGGCCGTTAATAGATTAGATGAAATGATATAGAATAATGTATAGAATCGTGTTTACATAAATGCTCAAATATAAATAACATAGACATGAAAATATTGTTTAAAAGATAAATGAGTTTTTTGGCGAAGTTAAGGTTTTGAAAGTATTGCACAAATTGTTATTGAATAGTTTGTATTTGGTCACGAAAATCAAAACACCAAAAATGAAATCTCATGTGTATAATATTGTCATCGAAACATATCATCAAATGAAAATAAAATCGCATTAATTGTGAGACTCGAATTTAATGTCGAAATATGTAAATCGCGTAGCGTATAATAGAATAAAATTTAAAATGAGGTCTTAAGTAAGGCCGTTTTATTGTTTCTAAGAAATGTACATAAAAACAAAGCATCGCCGTAACGCATTGCTAGGGAAGATATTTAAAACATTATTGAATGTAAATCTTGTATGCCAAATTGTTAAAGGGAATTGCATACATAAAGCGGTTGTGATGAAAAATATTTATAAAATAATGCTTGCGATAATAAGAAGTAATAGTTTGCGTAAATCGTTATTGAGCAAAAATTTGTGTAACAATATAAAATATTTATAAATGCATCCCAAGATTTGCGAGGCCATGGTCATTGAGTTTATGCAATGAGAAAAGTAATTAAGAGATTTATCACCTCAGGTGACAATATTTATAATCTTGAAGTCATACATATAATCGTTTAATAACCCTTAAATACAATTCCTCATAATAAAATTTTGTTGTCATGATAATACCATATATATATTTAGAGTTTATAATTTTGAAAAACGATTATTCGAACACATGAGTTTGTTATAAGTACACTAGTTGTATGTATGTATATATATATATATAATTTCAGGGAAAAACGAAACTTGCATGTGTATGGAAAGGTTTTAGGCTTCGGATGGTGAATGGGTTGGAAATTTTTTGTAGTAGGTGAGAGTGTTTAGGCCGGCTTTGGTAGTTGAGTTTTCTTAAGTTAAATCGATGGGGTTTGTTGGGTTTAGGTCTTTTGAGTGGGTTAAGCTTGGATGATTTGTGTGAGTAGTGGTTGGGCTATTAGGATGATGCTTGCTAATTTGAGTTCGGGTAAGTTGATGGGTTGGGTAAGTCAACCTTGAATAGTTTGGGTTTGGATTCAGTTTATACATGTATTTAGTAAGAAGTGTTTGGGTTTCTATTTTGATATCAACTCTATAGTTGGATGTGAATGGTGTGGCGATATGTTTTGGTGAATTGACATAGCATGGGTCGAAGGATTTGAGTCATAGTTGGGTAAACTTTGGTTTGTATATGTTTCAAGCATTCGTGAGTGTGTTTGTCGGTGTCTTTGAAGCATTAGAATGGTGAGTTTGATAGGTTTTCGTGGCGTAGAAGTGTCGGTAGTTAGGGCCTTTTGTTGGGTTGATTTTTGTATATCTTGGACTTGCATGGGGTTTGGGTAGATGAGGGTATACTTTTGGATGTTTAGGTTTCGTTCATATTGAGAAAAGATTTGAGTGCGCGGGAAAACTTTTGAAGTGTAAGGGTGGTTCGATTTAAGGCGGTAGTTTGAGACGGAATACGGGTGTTTGGAAACTTGTGGTTGCGTTTAGGGAAATTTTGACTAATAGTAGGTATTAAATTGAAAATATCATAATTTATATATAATGTTTAAAATGTCCATGAAAATTTGATAATTAAAATTACATGTTAATATATATATATATATATATATATATATATATATATATATATATGAATATATATTTTATATAAAAAGAAATTTTTTTTTTTGAGATCCGAGCGTGTGAATCATACAAATTCTTTTATAAAGATTAAAATAAACTTATTTATTTATTGCTTATGAGGAAGTTTAAAATACGTAAATTGAATGTTAAAATTTTTTATGAGGTTTCAATATTAAATGATGAATGTCGTCTTGGAAATATAAAGTTGCAAGATGAAATCCTTTTTTTTTTATCATGTTCGTTATTTAATATCGTGTAATGAAGAATATCATGGTAAGTTAAAATGACCGGCATTGTAAATCAAGAAATCACAAGTAAACGATTTTTATTTTTATTTTATTTTTTTTTTGTCTTTAAAATAAAATTTCTATGAAGTTTTGCGTGAGGATTTCAAGAAAGTTACAAACTATAAGTTTGCGAATTTTTTTGAAGAATCAAAGCGAAACTACCATAAGAAATTTAAAACGAGTTGTATCATAAGATGCAAGTTTTATTGGTGAAAACTTATAATGAAGCAAAAATGCATAATGAAAGTCGTTGTAAAATAGATTTTAGGTAATGAGAATTCTACCATGGGTATTATGTAATATAACTAAAACGTCGTGAAAAGTCTAAATAATTAATATTGTAAAAGGATCGTTCAAAATAAACGAAATAGTTATAAAAATGAGATTTTATACTAACTATTTTTTGTACAAGGACTTTAAAGAAATTTAAAGTTAATATAATAGAAGATTTACTTGAAAAGTTGAGGTGAATTTATCATAAAACCTTCTTAATATGATGAAATTTATATAATAAGATTTTCGTTTGTAAATCGTCTTAATGAAAAAAATGACATACTAAAAATTATTATGAATAGATCAAACTCTATATATACATATATTTATTTATTTATTTTCCTTTTTATAACGAAGAGTTTTTAATGAACGAAATTGCAATAAAAATCCTTGTGAAATCAAAATGAGAAAATTGGTGTAAAATTTTACCATATAAAATCGAGATATAAAAGAATTATTAACAATAAAAAAAATATAATATTCATAAATGAAGACTTGTGATAAGGATTTATAATAAAATAAAGGGAAAAATGGTATAAATTTTGAAACATAATAATAATGTTTTAAGATTTAAAGGCGGAAAATCGTGCATGAACCACCATGACTTGATATTCCGACACTATAAACCTTTATTACATAAATACCATGTTGGAGTCTAAACATGTGCACGTACCACCGCGACTTTTTCATGTTTTAGACTCAAATAACAATGATAACACAATAAATCGAGATACAACGTCATGCCAAAACACTAGTCCACGAAATCACCGTAGTCCTATTGTTTTAACACCAAATATTAGGATGGCGAGCGGAACGCTCGCATTCGACTACTTAAAGTGGTTATCTCATATGAGACAATCTTTAAGGAGATTTAAAACAACGGGATCCAAGTTAAGCTCGTGATCCATAAAACACAATAAAAATCTAATGTTTTTGCATTTTAAGGTAAGGATTCCTTGGAGTTCTATGAAAGTGTGTGTATGTGTATATTTATGATTGATAAAATAAATAAGTATATAAATAAACAAGTGCATTAAACAATCAAGTAGGGTAAACACGCATAGGCAACACGTATAAGGACTCTAAAGTAAAGACTATACTAGGTCGTTACGTCTAACCACCTATCCTATATTCTTTTGGCTCTGATACCAATCTGTCACACCCCACCAAAGGCGGCGGAACATGCCGGGGTGCAACGTGATTGGACAAATACACAAGACACTATTTAAAGTGATGATATTTATTCAACTCATATTTTTTCAACAAATCAATAACAACACATCTCGTTCATATAAACAACTAGCATTCATATTGTTCGTTTTACTAATACCCTAATAGTCTTGGTAACGTTTTCCGTCAAGCACTCGAGTCAAAAAAAGTCAACCTGTATCATTTCATAAAATAAAGTTTGTCAACACATAGGTTGGTGAGCAATTCATAAGTTTGAGCATATAAGTATATAGTAATAAAATCCACAAAACTTGTATACAAAACAATAAATAAAAGCAACAACTTGGATAAATTGACAATCGCTAATAGAATTACGTTAGCGCCACCTAGCTACAAGGGGTTGCCAAATAGTCTAGGATTTAATAGAATATCTTTAATTGCATTACGTTAACGACACCGTGCAATAAGAGAATACCAAATAGATCACGGATTTATAGACTTCCCCATGACTGAAAGCGAAAAACACATAGGCACATAGCATGTAAGCATGGAACACCAAATCAAGCAATTATTCAAGTAAAGTATACAATCACGTTTGTGGGTTTAAAGATTCAAGTAACTGAAGCATTTAGTTTGATAAGTATGAAATGTCACCCCAAAACGAAAGATGGAAAAGGGGTATGAAAGTACTCACCTCGATTGATGAACCGAGAAATAAATAGATAAATAAATGAAGCTCTAATGGTAAACGAACAGATCCAACTTGAAACGATAAACACCTTAGCTACAATAAATAATGTAATATACATAAATTAACTTGAAACCATAATGAAACTATATTTGAAACATGAATGATAAGGTTCAGTTATAGATCGGATTACCGGTTAATTTGTTAATGATTAGGGACTCGTACATAATTAATAATTAGAATAAAAATAATATTATTTTAATGGGATTTTAAATAGCTAAACCAATATTAAAAGAGACAAGACGGGTTTTAAATCAAGGGTTCGGTTTTCATAAAATGAATTGATAATATAGCTTATAATAATATTATTAATGATAATGATAGTAATGATAATAATAATTCTAAAAAGATATGTTAGATATGTATATATATATGTATAAGATAATGATATTAACAATAACTATTTTTAATAGTACTAATATAGTATAATAATTATAACAATAATTATTATTAATAATACTAATAATAATAGTTATAGAATAAAAGTGTTGGTATTAGTTAAAGTGTTGTTGATAAAAATAATAACAATAATAAATAATATTGATAGTAAATAATGATACCATACTTGATGTTGGTTCGATTTCTAAACGAATTCACAAAATAAGTATAATAATATTACTGTTAATAAATAAATGATAGAAATATGATTTTTAATAAATAATAATAGTATGGTCTTTGTTAATAATAATAACTTAAATATTTATAATAATAATAATAATATTAATATTAACGATAAATATATATAATAGTAAGTTATATGTTATAATACTAATAATAATCTTTACGTAGCGATATTAGTATTAATAGTAACAATAAATTTTATAGTATGAAAAGATACTACCAAAACCGGCTAGGACGAGACCCGAACCCGAGACCTCTAGTTTAATAACTTATGTACAAACCAACCAAACCAAAATAATTAAACCCATAAGAACTTTTATGTATCCATTTCCCGGGTATTTATCTTTTCCCCAATTTAAACCAATACCATACTCATCCATCTCGTTTCAAAGAATGTAATCCGATAACTAAAACCGGTTACTAACAATCTAAATCTGAAAATCAATATATGAAAACTAATAATACCAAAACCCCAAATTAATTTACCTATTAACTATTCCCGAGTCGTGGATCAATACCGGGAAGTAAACGAACTGAACCCGCTAGAGACGAAGCAACAGCAGCCACCGGAAAATGAAGGCCGAGAGAGAGATAGAGAGAGAGCTGTGAGAGAGAGAGATAACAAGGAGAGAGAGAGGGAGAGAGAGAGAGATAGAGTGAGCTGAGAGAGATAGAGAGACTGAGAGAGAAAGGCCGAGAGAGAAAGATAACGGCGGTGAGAGACTGAGGGTACGGCGGCGGCTTTCCGGTCGCCAGAAAAAACACGAGGGGAAGTGGGGTTGGAGTTCCGGCTGTCGGAAAACGCGAGGGGGTAGGAGGAGTGTTTTTCGGTGGTGGTGTCGGAGAAAAAAGGGAAGGTGTTCGGTGGTGGTGCTCGCCGGAAAACGAGGAAGGAGGGTAATGGGATTACCGGAGGGTGAGGGTGGTGGCCAGAGGGTTTGTTGGCCGGGTTGCCGTCGCCGGTCGGCTAGGTTCGCCTGAAAACGGCTAGAGGAGGGGGGGCTGGTGTGCTATTGTTTGTGATGTTATGTTAGGTTTAGGGTTTTATGTGTTTATATGTGTATGCATATTTTAACAAAAGGCCCCTCAAGTTTCTGTCATGGTTTAAAACGAGTTTAAAGATTTCCGAAGCTTATAATAACTTTACTAAACTCAGTTTGGAACTCTTATATTTTTCATAACAACGCTATAATATGACAAACATCGATTTATTGGTGATCGAGATCTATAATAATATTATATAATAATAAATTAAAGTTCTAAAATGTTTGAGTCGGTTTTACAAAATAAAAGTTTACAAACGGATACAACTCGAGACTCAAATTTGACGGATGTCACAGAGAACACCTTTGTGTTCTCGGTGGGCTTTTTGGTGTGTGGGCCGGTCTTTGGTTGTTATCCCTATATATAGAAATGTGATGTATAGGGTTATGGTTGTTCATTCTCATTATTATCAAGTATTGTAAGTGCTTAAGCACCCGACTTATTCAATAATATACGTGTGTTTTGAAGTAGTTCCGTGTTACTAATATTGTTCTTATTTGTGTTCTTGAATCACCGATTGTTAGTATTCCGCACTAATACTCGTTTAGTTGATATCATATTGTAGTGATCCAGATTCGGGACATACACCCCGCATGTAAACACTCTACATTAAACACCCTTTTCGACTAGGTCTTGCAGTCCGGGCATTAAGTCTTTCATCTTGGAAGGCGACATGAGTTAAGGTGCTTTCGCGACGTGCTGTGCTCCTGGTATTAACTCTATCTGGAATCCCACCTTTCGTTCCAGTAGTAACCCCGGAAGGTCCTACGGGAACACTTTTGGTTAGTCACACACTACAGGAACATCTTTCATTTCTTTCGAGTCGGCCGTAGCTTTGACAACATATGCTAGGTAGGCACTGCACCCTCGCCTTAACAAACTTCAGCTTCTATCATCGGAATGACGTTAAGCCTTGAACTTTCCTTATTACTATAAACTGTCACTGTACCGCCATACAATGACATAAGCCTCATCAACTTACTATTACATGTTATACGATCTTTAAACTCAAACGTCAAATCCATTCCCAAACGAAATCGGACTCTCTTAAGGTCAATCATAAACAGTAGCAAGGAACTCACGTCCCTCTAGTTCTACCTTATTATTCTTAACCATTCTCATACTTTAACGAAAATATCGCTAGTGGTCTCTTCCATAAAGTTTCAGGTACACAACTACATTCTCCTTAGAGTCTTCTTTCATATTTGCTAAACTATGTAGTCTCGTACTTTCATTCCTTTTCAATTAGGATGCCTCGACTTCTACCCGTCCTTCTCGATCATCTCTACTTTCTCAGCATTCGCTTCGTTACTCACGATCCCAGCAAGTTCCTTTATGGAGTTAACTATTGCAGACATACTACCTGTCTTGACTCATTCTAGTTGGCTTATCTCTGTTTCTTTCATGCTACTTCCATTTGGACTTCACAGTTCGGGCTACCTTTGATGCTTGGGCGAACATTGTTGGCATTGTAGTGCGAAACATTTGAGCAACTAACTTGGTGTATATGATTACAAGCTCCAAGTATGATCCTTCTTCTTTACTTCCTAAAGTCGAAGTCCAATTGCTTTCGTATATTACTTTGTCACACATTCTTCAACAGGTGTCTGGTTGGCACGTGTCTTACCACAACGTCCAGTACGACCTCTTCGCGCTCGTCCCTTTTGTAGCAGTCATCTATCTTATCTCTATAAAACACAAATGTTATCACTCTAGGAATGATTTAGCACATGATTCGTAAGGTAAGTAGTTAATGACAGTGGCCATGTGTAATTAACTCTTTACATTACTCCTCAGGTTCTACATATTTCCCTTTGTGATTTCACTTGTGCTAGTTTCTAATTCTCACACAATCATAACATACATATAACCCACATCCTTATCCCTAGCAATTAAGCTAGCATACACACATTTTTTCTTTAGCAATTAAGCTAACATTTAAATATTCTTTGTATAGCAATTAAGCTAACTTCCTTTCACATTCTTACATTATACATGAAATTAATCATATACTTTACCTTTACCGAGCTTGCTTGAGTGACACATGGCTATCTCGTACTGGCATCTTCTTTCTTTTCTTACGTAAATCCCATTCTCTGTTCGAGTCTAAGCATGTAGGATGCTTAAATCTCTCGAACTTTGCTCTGATACCAACTTGTAAGGCCCCGTTACTGGTGCCCTATATTTGGTGTTGGATTTACTCATAAACACAGTTCTAAATATCATAGTTAAATAAAACATTCGCGGAATATTAAAACATTCATAAAACATTACATATAAATTAATAACTTTGTTCTAGTTAATCATACAACATACAACACATTCATAACTACATACTTTCATACTTTTGTTTATAATATACTTACTTACCTTCGTACTTTCTTTTATAATATACTTACTTACCTTCGTACATTCTTTCTTTCATTTTCATATCTTAGGTTTTAAAGAGCATTACGCCCTATAACCTTCGCATATATTATTAGGGTATGCAACCCTTTAACCTTCGCATAAATTATTAGGGTATGCAACCCTTTAACCTTCGCATATATTATTAGGGTATGCAACCCTTTAACCTTCGCATATATTATTAGGGTATGCAACCCTTTAACCTTACATTACCTTTCATTATCCTCTCCATTATCACATTCATACATATCTTACATAACATCATACATATCATAGTCATAAATACTTCCTTATTCACATACTCATATCATACATACTACACTATACTTTCCTTAACAATACGTGCAATACCCGAAGTTCGTTCACGTACTGTCAAGCATACATTCGTAATTTAAACATAACTATCACATTCATCATTAAAACATACACTTACCATTTAAGGTATAACATTCACATTGAGTATGCACACAGCCCCGAAAACATAAAAAGGAAATGGGGCTAGAGTTGTGCGCGACTAACTGTTTAATAAAATGCAATATTAAATACCGCTCTAGTCATTCTCATTGCTACTTAATTATGCTTACACGTCTAAGCCGGTTTTACTTCATTGAATCTTTACCCAGTTAGGTAATCGTTACTCGTTAACCTTTAAAGGTATCTTTCATAAATTATCAAAGTCCAAGGGCTACTATGTAATTATATCCCTCTTTTCTAAGTCCAGGGACCATTCTGTAATTATGCCAAACTTCTTGTTCGCTATACAGCCCTTAACGAATGGGGTTTTTAACGAATGAACCCATTCATTATAACGAACTGAGTATAATAACGAACTGGTCCTTGTAACAAACTGGACCTTAATGAACTGGTCATCATAATGAACTGGACCTTAACGAATTACCTATAGTTCGATATCTCTTCATAACGAGCTGTTTCTAATTTGTCATTTCGGCTTAACGAATGGGTATAACGAACTAATCGCTAATTCGTTATGTCTCCGTTAACGAAACAGGGTTAGTTCGTCGCGTTCCCGCTAACGAACTAGGATTAGGTCAAAACATTCCTTGACAAGACCTTAACCTCTTACCACACTCTCCGGCGCCGCCTATTCCGGCGCTGCCGTGCCGGAAAACCGTATCTTAGACCATTTACCCGTTTTTCATTCCAAACAATTTATTTGTGTTAAAGTTTACATCTTTCTCACACAATAGGGTCCGATTTACTATCCTACCAAGTTTCATGGAAAACCGACTTCGTTTACCCGTCTTTTTTACAAACCGAACACTTCTCGTTTTACCCGAAGGAACCAACTAACCCGTTTACTATCAAGTTCATTACTTTATCAATAACCATGACCCGATCTATCATCCTACCAATTTTCATGTACACGAAAAATGAACATTTTTATCAAAAACGTAAGTTTGAGGTTTTTGTATAAATCACTCGAGATGCTCAAAACCATATCAAACGAACTCCGATTTAAGTGATTCAAGTGGACACGGTACCGTCTCGTCCCTATCTACAAAACCATCAGCTCACCTTCGCTGGAAACCGCCGCTATTGTGGCCGGAACAGTTGAACAGTCGCCGGAATCTTTACTTTTGAGCTGCTGTGTTTTTGCTGATAAAAATCGGACTTCCCGACCTTTGATCGAAGATCCTTCTGATGGAAAACTTCATTTATATTTCAGGAATACTCGTTTTAAATTTGAGACCGATCCGACGGCTAGATATCCGGGAATCGTTGTGTCTTTGTGGGTGTTTTTCTCAAAAACGGGAATTGGGATAAGTGTGTGTTTTGATGGTGTAGGCTGTGGTGTGGAGATGTATAAAAATGGAAAGGATTAGGGTTTTAAGGGGTATTTATACTCCCTTAAGCCCTTGGACCTTAGGCCCATCTTTCCTTTTTGGTCCATAATTAATTCCATCTAATTAGCCTACTTATCCTTCCATCTTAATTATTTTATTTCTCTACTAACTTATGTAAACTTTTCCATCTTAAATAAATAATGTATTACTTATTTATTCTTAGAAATTTCGGGATGTTACACTAATCACATCGAAATCATAACTCATTACATCCTGTATATCTTTTATAATTAATTCATATTATTATTATTATTATTATTATTATTATTATTATTATTTAACTAGGAATCCTTGACGGTGTATCCCGAAGGATTTATCTTTCTCACATCATCATTTTTTTTCGCTCATCCGATCAGATGAGTAATCACTCCCCTATGTTACTTATTTTTAAATCTTTTTGGGGACATGTGCGTATCTTATATATTTAACTATTATCTAGTATTAAAAACCGAAATTGTTAATCCTTGTGTGTATATCGGTTTATGCCTAACTTGCTATTTGCTTAATTTCTTTATTTGAACGCTATTTGCTTACTTCGGAAACCGATGTCCATTTTTATGGCAACGGTTTCGTCCTTGATTGGTAACCGTTGTCCATTTATATGGATTGGTTGAGCCCTATTTTATGGTTTGATTGATTGTGTTATGTTCTATGATTGATTGAGCCCTATTTTATGGTTTGATATAATATTACCGTTGTGTCTTAAACTGGTATTTTACTCACTCAACATGTGTTATTGACAAAATTCTATTTTATACGCATATGCTGGTTATCGTAGAAATTTAATGCAGGTTGGTGAAGACTTAGTGAAGAATTTAGTTAGAAGAATATTTTAATCAAGATCATTAGAAATATAAAATTTGTATTGTTGTATGAATTATGTACTTGTTTGTATATGATCTATTTGGTAATTGAATTTAATTAATAGATATTGTCATTTAAATATTGCATGATAGTACCTTGTGAGTTGTGACAATCAGCTCACGCCCCGGCATTTCCGCCGTAGATTGGTGTGTGACAGATTGGTATCAGAGCCGAATGTTTAAGATAGGTCGTTAGTGGTGTCTTAGTAACATGCTTAGGAACCCCATACGTGCTTATTGTTTACCTGATGTGTTCTATTTGATTGTTTACAGCTTACGTAATTACATGTTAGATTAAATACTTATTTAACTGCTTAGCTAATTGTTTATTTTATTATCATGCACACACACACAACTCCGAAGCTATGATTCACTTTAAAAATATTTTATGACTCCGAGACTACGTCTCATTCTCAAAATATTTTTATAACTCTGAGGCTACGCTTCAACCTCAAAATATTTCTATTTAATTTAATTAAATTGCCTTTTATTGTCGGAAATTTTCTTGAGAATTTACTAGCTTTGTATTTGCTCTTTTTCGCTTAAACTAGGGAGTGTGACAAGATTCCCCGCCGTTGTGGGAATTGTCATGCGATCGACACTTTAAGCGTTTAACGTAACCGGCTAAACGGTTACACCCTTTATTGTGTTTTATTTTTTTTTAAATGTTTAGTCAGGTGTAAACCTCATGGGACGCCATGGACACGCCAACTGTATATTTGCACAATTTGATATATTTGTGATATTTTGTTGGAACATTATCATCCGTGGTGATACACGAGATGTTTCAACTACTTGTGCTTGAGTTCGTTTATTCGTTATTTAATTTGGTCGGTCAAATCGCCATGTAACGCTCATGGGCCGACATACTCAATTGATTCGTTGATTCGTTAATTAAGTTGGGCCATTAAAATTGCCATGTAACGCTCATGGGAGGCCAACTAACACATTTGTTTTGGTTTTGGTGTGCTAATAAGTTGGGGAAACAAAATGTCATGGAAAGCTCATGGGAAACCCAACACATCGAAAAACATTTGTTATTTGTTTATTTGATTTTATATGAAACAATTTGTGATTTGATTAAATTGTTTAATTATTCTATTATTCAATTAATCAATTATTTACTTAGTAAATCATTTTTGAATCAATATCTATTGATACGATCTATTTATACACTCAAAGATTTTTATTCTCTTGATCGGATACAAATTCTTCATTCATCAAGACTCGGTTATCACGAGCCAATCAAAACAATTTACACTCAATTGGTGTGACATCCCAATTTTTCCATTCGGTTAATAATAAGAATAATAAAATATGATAGGATAAGTAGGCTTTTAGATGGAATTAATTATGGACCAGAAGGGAAAGATGGGCCTTTGGTCCATGGGCTTAAGGGAGTATAAATACCCCTTAAACCCTAATCCTTTCCATTTTTATTCAAATCCACACCATAGCCTACACCTTGATAACACACACAAACACCATCCTATAACCCGAGCCAAGATTGTGGAAACCCGAACCCGTTGGTGCTAGATTGCCGCGAAGAACCAAAACAACATCAAGACTAGACCGTGTTCGTTTAACCGACTCGTTTAAGGTATGTTTATATCAAGAACTTGTTCGTAAAGTTCGGTTTTAGTCTAGAAATCATAGATCTGTTTTAGTATGGTAAAAACGAATCCAACAAAGCCAAACTTACTGAAATTGATCTTTTGATAGGTTAATTGTTAGCCTAAATAACCCGTATTATAGATGCTTAAATCGCACCCTACAAACACGAATATCTGGATGATTGGACACTTGGTGTTTGTAGGCGTTGCATAGGTGATTCCAACGGTACCTAAATCATGTTATTTCGTTAAGAAACGAAGATTTAATTGCAGATCTGAGATAGGTTGACTGTTTACGTTCTTGGTGATTTTGACTTTGACCCTATAGTCAAAGTCTGGATAAGAACAAAGGTGATTCGCTATGATTGGCTAATTCGTTACGCATTCATAACGAATGGGACCCAATTCGTGAGACTTGATAACGAATGAGCTCTTAGTTCGTTATCTATCCATTCGTCAGATAAGATAACGAATCTGGTAATTCCTTATATGCTCAATCGCTATGCTAAGGTAACGAATCAGATGATGTTCAGATAACGAATTAGCATAACGAATCAAGTAACGAATCAGGTGATTCATTACTTGCCAACTCGTTATGTGAGGATAACGAACCAGACGGCGAATCAAGTTATGATGAGATAACGAATCAGAATAGCGAAATAGACCACGAATCAGGCTTAATTCGTTATAGAGATTTAGTTAGCGAATTAAATAATAATTTAATTTTCTAATGGAATATGTGTTAAGACATTTAATGTAAAAATTTTTTTTCCAGCTCGACCCCAGCCAGGGTCTCTGCCCCTTGGACCCTGCTAGGGGCTACCGCCCCTAGACCGCGCTGCCCCCGGACCCCCGTTCGTTGAGGGTAACAATTAAACTAGAAACGCGCAATGGAAAGTGATAGTAATCAATACCCATAATTGTTTCTAGAAAGGAGTAACCATTAACGGAAGAAGTAACCGAGTTCAGGTGAGTTTCTAGCCCTATTCCTTGTTATGTTTTTGGGGTTGTGTGCATACTCGATGTGACAGTTAATACACTTACCTTAAATGGTAAGTGTATGCCAGGTATGATATATGTGATAGATACGATTGATTGCTTGTCGATACGTGAACGATCTTCGGATATTGCATGTATTGCCAAGAATAGTGATGATTGTCTCCTTATATGGATATTAAATGATAACTTATATATAGAGTTCCATCTACGGATAATATATAGAGTGTTCCTTAAATGGAATGCATAGTGTTCCTTTAATGGAAAGCCCAGTGTTCATTTGATGGAAAGCATAGTGTTCCTTTAATGGAAAGCCCAGTGTTCCTTTGATGGAAATCATAGTATTCCTTTAATGGAAAGCATAGTGTTCCTTTTATGGAAGTATATAGGATGTTCCTTCTATAGAGAATATATATATATATATAGGGCGTCCTTCTATGGAGAATATAAATAGTAGGGATAATAGTAATAGTTCTTTTAATAGATATTATGTGATGTTCCTCTTATGGATATTAATACAATGTTAAGATATGTATGTATGTGAGATATGTATATGTATTGTATGTCGCCTGATTTACTAGAACTCACTCAGCGTAGCTGACTTTTAGTATGCACGCAGGTGAGTAGACTAAAGAGCTGGCATGAGGATGGCACATGGCATGGATTGAACGGCTGGCATCTGAAGATGGAAGAAACGATGTTTTAAATATGATATTTTATGACATGGTTTTAAAGAGAAGATTAAATGTTTTGTAATAAACGGTTAAAGTTTTATATTCCGCGAAAGTTTTAATTAACTATGATTTGTAAGAACTATGTTCATGAGTAAATCCGACGTTAAAGTGAGTCACCGGGATCGGGGCCTTACAATTGGTTTTCACCTATTCATCTTATCACGTTATTATATTATCAAATATTAAGTAAATTAAATAGTATTATTGCACAATTTAATAATCTATCGGCTTTCTTATACTCATGGTATCATATACATTAACTATTAAACACATTTTAAGTATTTAACCTCATATTTTAATTTGTTAAAACATATAAAACTTTGATAAAACTCATCCATGCTTCAAAATAACTCATTGATTTTCAATTTAGATTCTAACTTATCCTTAAGTTACGAATCAACATCAGCATAACACATTTAAGTTTCGTTTTACGCAATAACTCATATAAAATCTACACAATTATCCAATCTTCTCATTAAATCACATCTTTATTAATCATAAAAGGTTTTCTCGACATTATACCACATTCATCATTTATTTTCTATAACCACCTCATGGCCACATGTTTAGTCAATGAGATAGCTCATGTGATATCAAAAATATAAACTCAATTTCCAAAACATAAATACAATCAACTAAATCTTGTTCATTTAACTAATTGTCGGTAATTCAATTCATTTACACTCATTCTCATAACAACAACATTGACACACGCAAGTCTAAACATAAATTGTACGCTGTTAAACAAATTAACAATCAATCACAACAAAATCATAGCGTCTCAAACAAGGAAGTTTACATCAAAATTCACTCATTACGCTTCACTTGCCACTATCACTATTCATTACAATCCTCATATCTTTTTGTACCCCATGTAATCATTCGGTTATCTTGTTAATACTTGCCGCGTACCACAAGACGTCATACAACGGTCTAATTCTAACACCCATGCCACGACGTTTGCTCAAAGTTTATATACTGCTATCTGCAATTGCTACAACTACGGAAATCCTAATCACCTACGCCACGTATGTTCTTGATTTAATCATGTTCACCAAGCTCAAGATTTCCAAACTTATTTTATTAAACCCTACTTTGCAACATAATCAAAATATTTCCGTTCTAATAATTTATTTTAAGTGATTATACTCATGGAATAAAATCTATCTTTTCAATGACAACTGGTTGCAATGTTATAGTTTCAAATGATGTTTTAATATTTTAATACTTTATTAAAACAACTCAAACAAAAAAATCAATTCATAATTTTAATAATTTACACAATGACTATTTCTATTTACAACTAATATATCTTAGAACTCTTGTTTTCTCAAAATCATGTTTTACCAAAGTATTGTAACCCACACAACGGGACGAGTTATGTGGACCATCCGACGACCTAAGTAATGTAGGTTCCCGGACGGATCTTACACGGGATATCGCTATCTACGTAGGTGCGGAATCCCTGCGTAGGTAGTTACGAGCGTAGAATACGTAGAACAATCACACGCGATACAAACGAACACGTTATGTAATATAACTTGAAACACGTCTATTACAGACTCTATCTCTCGTCTATCGACTTGCTGAATCACACGTGATTAACCAAAACACTAACATCTAAACCGTAAACCCGTAGGTTATATAAATACACGACAACTTCGCCTCAGGCGAAATTGTCTATAACTTCGCTCGTTGAACAAGTTCGCCTAGGCGAACTTGTCGACAACTTCGCTTGTTCAACAAGTTCGCCTAAGCGAACTTGTTGACAACTTCGCTTACTTACATAAACATAAACTTAAACATAATTACGTTACAGACTCGATTACAAACGCTAGACTATGAACTACTGACATTTATGTACCAACAGACTCCCCCTTGGCAGTAGCTTCATATCTTGATCTTCAAAGCTTGTGTCTTGTAATCTCTCGTCTTCTCTCTTCATCTCTTCAAGCATGCCCTCCCTGTCTAACACATACAGAAACCAACTTCTGGTACTTCTTAGCTTCCTCTTTCCAAGCAGGAATGTAGAAAATCTTCTTAGCATGTAGTACCTGCAAGTCAGCTTGAGACAGATTGACTGAGTGCATAGGATCATACACTCTCATGATCTCTTGCTCATCTTCATCCTCCATGACCGCTTCAGCAGTTTCACAATCCACGTACCACCACTTCAAGTCTTTCAAGACGTTCTTGGGCATCACTTTCATCGGCACTTCTTTTAAATGACGGACTGGTTTATACTTCATAACCATCCATGGTTTGCCGTCTGCCCTCATCCCTCTATCTTTGTCTTCTACTAACTTCCCTTTCTGAGGCTTCAGAAGTTCAAACTTTTTATCTTTAATGGCCTCCTTCCAAACAATTTTCCCAATTACTCTCGCCATGTTATCATCGCTTCTGTTTATCAGCCCCAGTCTTGCTAAGTCTTTCACCTCACACTCCGGTAAGGTATTCAGGGATCTTAACATCTTCTTGAAGTACTGAATGCCGTCGTAACGTTTGATCACAAATAGTTTCAACTCTTCATCGTACAACCAGCATATGATTCCCTTCTTTGATTCTGCATATCCCTTTATATTATACGACTTTTTGAACATCGTCGGTACTGCTGGCTTCTTCGTCTTTACAAACCACTGAGCGTAGCCTTCCTTCCAGTTTGGCTGATCTTCCCACTCAGTGTTGTCTACCGCAGCATCTTCACATATAGTCGACTGTTCAACCACAGGGATCTCATGCTCTACATTTTCTTCAACAATCTCTCCTTCTTCTATCACATTCTCAATCACAATTTCTGCACCAATCTTTTCGATCTCATCGATTGGCAGAACATCATCTTCATTTATCAACTCATCATCCTCTAACATATCGTCAATCTCTTTCAGCGCATCAATCATATCATCAACATCTTCAACCACATCCACATCATCACCAACAGCAACCACATCATCACCAGCTGCAGACTCCCCCTCAGCTGTGGAAGCCCCAAGAGCTATAGTAGTTCTTGGCAACTCACCACCTGCATCTTTCGATGCATTGGGATCATCGTCTCGGTCTTCTCTTCTTTTGGTCCTCAACTCATCTCCTCTACAGCTCATCTCCCCCTGAGATGCCAAGAACACCTTCAAGGCATCTATAACTTTCCCGTGCTCAGCCAGGAGGGATGCCTGCAGTTGATTTGCTTCCACTAGGCTTTGAATAGTCTTGGACTGCTCAGCTACAATCCGCTCTAGTGAAGCTATTCGTTCCGAGTCTGAAGTGGGCGTGACCGCAGGTGGTACACTTGGTAACCCTGCAGTAGTGGTGACCGTAGACTCGACAAATCGTGCTACTACCACCGATGGAGTAAGCGTTTGAGGTGGTAGAGACACAATTGCTGGTGTCGACGTCTGGACGGCCGTGATCGATGGAATGTCAGCCGACGATGTAGCCACTACGGGAACAACCGTAGCGCTTGTACTCGATACCTGCACAGAGGTAGGAACAAAGGACATACCAGATAGGGCAGGTGGAGCAAAACGTACCAACCGTGAAGTCTCTCCAGCTCCTACACCCATACCTGTCCTTTCCCTTCGTGAACGCTTTCTCACCAACTGCACAGCTTCTTCTTCATCATCTTCCTCGTCGTCGTCGTCAACAATTCTCTTTTGTTTCCCAACTGTTCTCTCATGCGTTACCATCATCCTTCTAGCCTCTTCCATCACATCATCAAAGTCAGCCTGTGGACCCGAGACTTGAATATTCTCTTGAGGATCAACTCGGTCCATATCAAACATTCCATGGCCTCCCAACATGGCATCAAGGTCAATCTCTGCAGCTGACACAACAGCAGATACAGCAGGCGCAGCGTATACAGCCTGGGGTGCTGCCGCCTGTTGTGGTCTTGGGTCTCTGAACTCGTCCCCTGCCGCAGGCACATACTCCGGGTTTATAAGGTACCCAAAGAGCGGAGTATGCCTGGGACGCAGCTCAGGCTTGCTTCGTGCGCTGGAAGTGCGACACTGTGCAAAGATACGTTTTGTCACACTTTCCACGTATCGAATAGGGCGTCGTTGAGGCAGTGTCGGAGCCACATGATTGAAAATCATCTGTAGGAATCGTGGATACATTGTAAACCGCTCCCGCGCCACAGCCCTTCGTTGTCTATCGATCTCGTAAAAGATCATCTGGCTGAAAGAATATCTTTTATTATAAGTCAACGCAGTCAAAGCAGACTGCATTGTCGCACCCATACCATCAGTGCCTGCCTTCCGTCCTGACATACATACGATCATGACGTGCATAAGGAAGCGCCACTGATCTAAAAGAAATCCCTTCCTCCGTTGAGTGTCCCCTAAGAGACCAGAATACCCCATCCTGAGGAACGCCCCATCACGGAATGGCGCAACAAACTCCGTTGGGTCATCCCTCGTCTCTTCACCAAACTGCAACGCCACCCGTATTTGTTCAGAAGAAAACTGAACAACTTGACCGTTTACGGTGGCCCGCATAACCGGGGGCTCAACCCGGCAATCGTACTCTACTGTCTCCCAAAAGTCTTCAATATTCGGTAGGGAAATAGGCAGGGTAGTTGTTATTGCGTGATATATCCGTGAGCGCAGGAGAAAAGTAATTATCTCCCTATAGTCCTCCACGCCCTTTGCATCTGGGTCAAGTGTTATGAACTGGTTATGAGCTGGGAAGAATTGTCGGTGATCATCACCGTCATCACCTGCACCTCCTGCACCTCCAACAGCAGCCATATCTGCACTAAACGAACCAAGTTAGATAAACGTTTAAGTTGTACACAAGTTCGCTTGATTGCCAGGAGCGAAGTTGTGATTAAACCTGTATAGGCGATGTTAAAGGTCTGGGCGAAGTTGGGAACAACTTCGCTTCATCTTTAAGTTCGTCTAATTAATTTTAAGTAAAATGGTCTGGGCGAAGTTAGTGATAACTTCGCCTCTTCACAACATCGCCTCAGGCGAAGATAAGGATATTTCGAATAAGTTCGCTGGATTTTCTGATGAACAGTTTTGACCCTTAAAATCCTTTATATAGAGGTTCTGTTATACAGGCGAAGTTACGGATAACTTCGCCTAGGCGAAGTTATTCACAACTTCGCCTGTTCAACAACATCGCCTAAAATTTCAAAATTTAACTCTTAAGATTTTAACAGTTGTCCTTTAAGAAATAAATGACATGATCAATTCTAAGTAACCAGTTAAAAAATCATAAAGCTATCTAAGTACAAAAACGTAATAAATTTAAAGTATAAGGGATCAAATTTCAGTCTCGATAGGGACTGTTACGTTTTAGAAAAGATCCGAACAGGAATCAAACTAACTACGTGACTGTCACATAGATCCGTGTTTAGCTGTATTATGACATATAAAGACAGGTTGTAAGCAGGTATAACGTAAAATGGTTTTCATCGTTTCTGTGATACGAGTTAGGTTCAATTAATCCTTAAAATTTAAGTGGGCAACAACTCAGAAATATTGATGCCTCCTATCTATCCTCAAAGCGTATTTGGCTTTCCCCAAGTCACCCCGAATTGACTTCGACCCATAGTGTCTGATTAAACATGTATGTACTCTTCTTCTGGTTCCCGTTCTTCTTCTTACTCTAAGATAGAGAAGTCTTGATTTTATGATCACTAATATGTTACAATAACTTCAAATATTTATTATTTTTTTTTTAATTTTTTTTTTTATGAACAACGTAGACTTCAAAGTAGAAATTTACTGCAAGTCCCGAATCTGGATCACTGCAGTATCTTGAAACGCTATCCTCACGGGAATCAGAACACACATGGGCTCGTGTATGACTGGGTAATCGCTTTTCTGCCTATCATTCGAAAAGATATATATGAAGACACGCAAAACTCTTAAGGAGTTTCCATGTAAAATCAAGTAGAATTAGTTTGTATCACTTCTACTTTTACGTACCATAAAAATTACCATGACATACAATGATTGTCCTAAAGCCTTTTAAGCCTAATAACTTCACTAGTTAAGCACACAAAGTTAGTATATCTATCATTTTCCAAGGTTGGATCAATTTTCGGTTTAACATAGCTAACAAACTTCTTACGAAGTAACAGACTTGAAAAGTAATTTCATTTCCCTAAAAAAAATTTTTGACTTCAATCGCCCCAATCACGTCAAAGTCTTCAGGTAAACGGCAATCCTGAAGATCCAATGGATCAACTGGACCGACCACATACAAGTATGTGTCCTTCTAACTAATTATGATCGACTAATTTTCAGCGACAGAAAGAAAACACATCATAACCGCCCCGGTCACTTTCAGTCATCTGGTTAATGGCGACCCTCATTCTCTACAAGTAGAAACGAGGACCAAAACATATCCGAGGATATGTCCATCAAACTGAGGTAATCGACTAATTTTAAGCAATAGTGACGTTTTTTTTTTTTTCCAATAAACACAATAAAAACATGGTTACTCGGGATTGATCATCCCGTTCAGCTCAATTAGGTTTTGAAATCTGGATTTATCAAACGCTTTTGTAAATAAATCAGCGAAATTTTCTAGCGTATCGACCTTTTCGACCTTAATCAGTTTCTTCTCAGCACAATCCCGTATGAAATGATGACGAATGTCAATATGTTTAGTTTTACTATGTTTCACGGGATTGTTAATTACTGAGATGGCAGCAGTGTTATCAATTAAAATATGAGTGAGTAAGAAATTCAGACCATAGTCGCGCAGTTGTTGCTGAATCCACAAAACCTGAGAGCAGCAGTTGGATGCTGCCATATATTCAGCTTCGCACGTAGAGATTGCAACTGATGTCTGTTTCTTGCACTGCCAGGAAACTAATCTTCCACCGAGAAACTGACATCCTCCTGTTGTCGACTTCCGACTCTGATTGCACCCTCCATAATCAGAATCTGTATAAGCAACCAGTTCCACGTCTCCTCCCTTCGGGTACCACAACCCTAGCTTCGGCTTGCCTTTGAGATACCGCAAAATCCTCTTCACATCCTTCATGTGAGATTCCTTTGGGTTTGCCTGAAAACGAGCACAAAGACAAACAGCAAACATTATATCATGCCTAGAAGCAGTCAAATACATCAAAGAACCTATTATAACCCGATACTGAGTTGGGTCCACATCTGCGTCACCGTCTACTTCAGCTCCCAACTTGTGGTTGACGCAAATTGGAGTGTCAAATGGAGAACAGTCCTCCATCTTGAAGCGCTTGAGGACATCATGAACATATTTTGTTTGATGAATGAACATCCCATCCTTCTTTTGATCAACCTGCAATCCTAAAAAGAACGTTAGTTCACCCATAGCACTCATCTCAAATCTTTTCTTCATGACGGCCTCAAAATCCTGACACATGGAGACTCTTGATGCAGCAAATATGATAGTCATCCACGTAGACTTGAACTAGCAGGAAGTCACTTCCATCTCTCTTCACAAACAGTGTGCTGTCAATCAAACCCCTTTCAAAACCATTCTCTAGCAAGTAGTCCGATAACGTTGAATACCAGGCACGAGGTGCCTGATGTAATCCATACAGCGCCTTGCTCAACTTGTACACGTGATCAGGAAAGTCTGGGTCAGGAAAACCCGGAGGTTGCTCAACATACACAACCTCATCAACTTTCCCATTAAGGAACGCACTCTTCACGTCAAACTGAAACACTTTCATCTTCTTAAAAGCAGCAAACGCCAAAAACAATCTTATCGCTTCCAACCTGGCCACCGGAGCGAACACTTCATTATAATCTATCCCCTCTTGCTGATTAAAACCTTTAACGACCAGCCTCGCCTTGTTTCTTATAATAATCCCCTTTTCATCTCTCTTGCACTTAAACACCCATTTTGTGCCTATCGCATGCACATTCCTTGGTTTTTCAACCAAAGTCCAAACTTCCATCTTCTTAAATTGAGCCAACTCTTCTTGCATGGCCTCGACCCACGAGCTGTCCTTAAGAGCCATTTGATAATTTTTCGGTTCAATCTGGCTAATAAAGCATGAGTACAAACATTCGTTCATTATACCCGTTTCCTTAATGCTTGTATAAACACAGGTGTGCTCATTCAAGCTACTTCTGGTTTGTACACCGGAGAACACATCACCTATAACATTCTCCAAAGGGTGTTCTTTGTGAATTCTCGTGGTCGGAACAGCACCGACATGCAAATTATCTTCTAAATTAGAAGAGAGCTCATCAATAGTTGTTTCTGGCTGAGAGTGAAATGGATTGATAAAATCTTCTTCAGGAGAGACAGCAGGGGAACCGATAGAATTTGATGAGGAAGGTTGACAATCATC